>NC_021161.2:34307775-34318820 GCF_000331145.2 Cicer arietinum
TTATACCTTTTACAACGCTTTTCACACAAAGCGCTGTAAACGACTCTTTTGAAAGTGAGTAAAAAAGACATTTTACAGCGCTTGTTTGCCAAAGCGCTGTAAATTGGCTTTAAAAATAATATTCATCAGACACCTAATTTCTTCAAACACCTTGTACGCATCATGGGAATCCCCAAAAACACATTGTTAACAAAAACATCAGACACAAACCCATTTCTTCAAACACATTGTACGCATCATGGGAATCCAAAAAACATCAGACATTAACCCATTTCTTCAAACACCTTGTACGCATCATGGGAATACCCAAAAACACATTGTTAACAAAAACATCAGACACAAACCCATTTTTCGCAACATGGCAATGATCCTGAATACCAAGTTTCGATTTAAGAAGGAAAGAGAATGTAAAGAGATAAAAAGGGTGTTGAGGTGGAGATTGAATTGTGAAAGAGTAAGCTTTGATGTTTGTGAAGAAGATGCATAAAAGGAGAAGAGTTTGGTGAAGATGAAGGGATTTTGGTGGTGACCAGTTACTACTATGTGGGTTTTGCATGTTGAGCCTTCTAAAATTAACCTAAAGAGACATTTTAGAGCGCTTATGTGGAAAAGCGCTGTAAAAGGCTTTAAAAAACATTAATATAACATAATAACACACGGAGGTCTTTTACAGCGCTTATTTGGAAAAAGCGCTGTAAAAGAGCCTTCTAAAATTAACCTAAAGAGACATTTTAGAGCGCTTATGTGGAAAAGCGCTGTAAAAGGCTTTAAAAAACATTAATATAACATAATAACACACGGAGGTCTTTTACAGCGCTTATTTGGAAAAAGCGCTGTAAAAGAGCCTTCTAAAATTAACCTAAAGAGACATTTTAGAGCGCTTATGTGGAAAAGCGCTGTAAAAGGCTTTAAAAAACATTCATATAACATAATAACACACGGAGGTCTTTTACAGCGCTTATTTGGAAAAAGCGCTGTAAAAGAGCCTTCTAAAATTAACCTAAAGAGACATTTTAGAGCGCTTATGTGGAAAAGCGCTGTAAAAGGCTTTAAAAAACATTAATATAACATAATAACACACGGAGGTCTTTTACAGCGCTTATTTGGAAAAAGCGCTGTAAACGAGCCTCTTAAAATTAACATAAAGAGACATTTTAGAGCGCTTATGTGTAAAAGCGCTGTAAAAGGCATTCAAATAACATAATAACACACGGAGGTCTTTTACAGCGCTTATTTGACAAAAGCGCTGTAAAAGGCATTCAAATAACATAATAACACACGGAGGTCTTTTACAGCGCTTATTTGTCAAAAGCGCTGTAAAAGAGCCTTTTAAGAATTTAACTAAAGAAGCCTTTTAGAGCGCTTTACAAAAAAAGCGCTGTAAAAAGGCTTATAAAAAGCGCTGTAAAAGTGTTACGTATATATAACAGTTACCTCTTCAGTTTCCTCTTCATTACGTAACCTTCATCTCAACCTTCATTTCTTCTCTTCTTTTGCAAACCCTATCATCCCGTCCATTACGAACCGTATTTCCACGATCATCTCCTTCATTTCGAACCTTATTTCCATCCAAGATCATCTCTCCCATTGCACACAATATATTTTCATTGAAATACGTAACCCTCATTACGTATTTCTTCAATACCGTATTTCTGTGAACCATATTTCTGTGAACTTTCTGCGTTCCCTCTTTTCTTCACATTTCATCTTTCTTCGAACCATTATTCAGGTATTGATGTTATAAATTTTTTGTAATCATTAAAATGCATGTTGAGCTTGTTTAAGATATACTGATACATGTTGAGCTTGTTTATAATAATGCATGATGCATGTTGAGCTTGTTGATGTTATACTAAACTGCATGTTGAACTTGTTGTAGTTAAATGGATACAAACAAAGATTTAGAATGTCAAAATGAAGAAGTTGGCACCTCTAAGACTTATGAAAATGAAGTCAAACGTGGTGCAACAGTCATGCAAAAGGTCATTAAAGCAAGGAGTAATGACATTAAATTTGAGGTATACTATACTCTGTTTGCTGTGTGTTTTTTATCTTTTTTTAATAGCATGTACTTACTATATGAGTTTATTAGGTTGGCTGGAATGAGAGTGGTCAGCCAATTGACCCCAACAGCTCTATGTTTGTCAGCTATATTGGGGCTCTTGTTCGTCAAAATGTCCCAATTACAATTGACAATTGGAGAGATAAGGCGTTGAAGGATGCCAAAGATATTATATGGAATGACATTCAAGTAAATTTTTGGATCCACTCTTTTATCATTTATAATTTTTTTCGTTGAAATACTTTACTTATAATTTTTTCATTGCAGACGACTTTTGTTCTTGATGAGGGACGAAAGTCTTATGTTTTGAGAGTTGCTGGGAAGATCCATCGTGGATTTAGATCCCATCTCTCAAATTTCTATCTAAAAGATAGAGAAGGAAACAAGTGCTGAACCTCCAAAAATATATCAACATTATATATCAAACGATGAATGAAGAGCATTTGTTTCCAAACGTTCTGACCCCGCGTTTGTCGTAAGTGATTAATTTATTAGCATTTGTGTTTTATTATTCATATTCATAGCGTATTTTAAATTTTTACATAATTGCTATTTTTTTATATAGAATATTAGTAAGACAAATCGCGAACGGGCAAACAATCCAAAACACCCATACAAAAAATCACGTATGGGATATGCACGCCTTGAACAACAAATTGTAAGTAATTAAACATCACTTTTATATAATGAAGTAATTTGTATTATAAACTATAGTGTGTAACTAATTTGTATTATTTTGTTTATGATTTTAACGAATAGAGAAAAGACACCCAAGCCGATCAACCCTTGGGTCGTCATATATTGTGGAAGGAAGCGCGTGTTAATAAAGAAGGAGTGGTTGATAATGAAAATGTCAAAAAAGTTGTAGAACTTTGTGTAAGTATATTATCACTTTAATATTTTTTAATATTGTATTTTAAAAATGCTATTGAACTTATCTTTTTAATGTTACATGTATTTTAGGAAATTATTGAACAAAGCTCTGAAACTCAAGAGGGCAACAAGGATACGTGCAGGGACATTCTTGGGAAAGTGTTTAATGTCCCTGAGTATTCCAGTTGAGTTAGGGGGAAAGGATTTGGCGTAACTCCCAAAAGCTTTTTTCCTCAAGCGAAGTGCCAAAAACCTTCCAACGAGGAAGTATTAGAGAAGCTCAGAATCCTATCAGAGCAAGTGGCACTCTTGGTGAATACGAATAAAGACAAGCAACTTCCGGATCAGCTCCAACCTGAAATACAAATGGAGAGTGAAACCGCGAGTTGCAACTTCGGTTTGAAAAGTATTCCCGAGGTAATTAATTACTTACTTGCTTATGTAATTACTTATGTATTAAACAAACTTATATATTAACCGTACTTATATTTTAACTATTGATTTAGGGTGTCACTCCATGTGTCCTATATTTGTCCTCGCCTACTCAACGGAAGGTGGGAAAAGGAAAATTGTACAATACTTCGGGAGAAGTATTGCACAATACTCCGATCCCTGCGGGCCATGTCAAAGTATCGCCTACTATTGCTTTCGAACCAACTGCACCATTGCCCATGCCGGACAACAATGGAGATATGCAATTATTAGGCGACGCTATTGGTAGTTACGTGGCATGGCCCACAAACCTTGTTGCCCTCGAAAAAAAGATTCCCAGAAACAAATCAGTTACATCTCCCGAAAAGGTTTGTCACATTTATTGCCTAGGTTTGTCATTTTTTCAGATTCCAATCAATAAACTAACATTTTACCTCACTTTTGTAGGTCCAAATAAATAAACCACCCCTACAGCCAAAAAAAGGCAACAAACCTCAAAAATTGGAGGTTAATAGAGCTGCCAAACTTGCAGCAATAAAAAAACTGGATCGGGGAAAATCGGTCGCTGCTGCTGCTGCTCCTAATAAAAGTCAGCCACACATTGGTAAATACGGGGCGTGTCTTGACATCCAAATAAAAAGGAACATGGGCAGCAGTGACGATTCGCACATCGTACACATGAATAAAGATATATTTGGAGATGAGTATGTTGAATATCTCGAAAAGGAGCACATATACGAACTTCTCGAACATAAGGAGCTCAGTGCTACTGTAATGAGCTTCTACATAAGGTAAAAAATACTTTTAATTGCATTTATTTGTAATTAATTAAATGTATTGGTAATTAATCTAGTTTAAAATTTTCATTGAAGGTTTTTGTACGAGAAGGTCGTGTGCACGAGGAAACTGTCAAATAAATACTCATTCTTGTCTCCGCATAAGATGTCGATGTGGAAACTCGATCCAGAGAATGTAAAAAACTACATTGTAGATATGTTTTTAGGAAATATAGAAAATGATAAATTGTTCTTGGCACCATATAATTCAGGGTACGTAATTTTATCTTTTTTAATTGATGAGAATTTAATTTATTAGTTGTCTATAAACAAAATTGCTTAACCAATTTTTTGTTGTTGTAGGGCACATTGGGTGCTATTTGCAATCAATGCGGTCTCTGAAGTGATATACTATTTGGATCCCATGCACGGCAATTACACCAATCACCCCGAAATAAAGACTATGCTCGACACGTAAGTAATATTCATTTATTTCTTACATATATATATATATATATATATATATATAATGTGTTTGTTCATGCTATAATAATCACATTTATTCATTCGATAGTGCCTTAAAAGTTTTTCGAGCTCAAAGAGGTGCTACAGTGTCGAAGCAAAAGTCTAATAACATTACATGGATCCCAATAAAGTGACCTCGTTAAACAAACAACATCGACTGTGGGTACTACGTATTGAGATTCATGAAGGAGATTGTTGAGAAGAATAAAACTATTATCCCAGAAACGGTACGGTATTTTCATTATATGATTTTCATATATAAATTATCTATTTATTTGATACTAACTTAATATAATATGTTCAATTTTTATATTGCAGTACTTTGACATGCAAATTATTTGATTTTCTGGGTTAAAAAATAATGAAAATAGATTAAAAAAAGCGCTGTAAAATGCAGTTTTTCGCGTTGTGTTCATTGAGTCTCCCATATCACGCATACTAATCACATGTGCATTTTTTGTGTTAATTGATATATGTGAAAAATGTTGCCTTCTTGTTGATGTCTATGTTTATGTGACTATTTTATTAAAATAATGATGTTTTTCTGATGAATAAGTGAGTTTATTTTCTTTTGATTTAAAATAGTATTCTAAATGTGTTATGATGTATCTTATATAATATCGAGGATGAATATGTTGGTCTGTCGTATACTGAAATAGTATTTCTAACTTGATCCATATTGTTGTAGACTAATCCTTACATAATATGTTAGATACTGCTAAGTTTGAATAAAATCAAGAATAATCTTGTTGTTGTACTGCTTATTTTTGTGATGTTACGAGGGAATAACATCATGATATTGTAGTTTCTCTGACTACTTTTTTTATTTCTCACAGTCTTTTAATTATTTTAATTTGGACTTACAACTACATTTTTAGTTTTGAAAATAAACTTCATTGTCATGAATTTTATTATTTTATTTTATGTTAAATTTTAATTGAAATTTTTTAATCTGGCATACTACTAAATATTTCATAAAGTAACTACAGATTAAAGACTATAATTTAATAATTATTTCTTCCACAACTGTGAAAGGAATCATTATTTCTCTAACGTATTTAATTTCCCACGTACTATTTCCTTAAAGAAATATATATCCATATTTTTTTTAAAGAATTGATGTTTTTTAAGCTAACGCCTTGAACCAAATTTCAAGGCGTTACCTTTTGGTATTAGAGTGTAGGTCCTTAGACTATGGGGTGAGACGATCTTGTATGATGCATGCCTTGATTGATGTGTGTCGTTTGATTTCTTGTGGTTTTGAATTATTGTATGATAACCTATTAGTCAAATATTAAAGTATGACCCTCATGACAGTAAGGGAAGGTAATACAGTAAAATGTTATGTTGCGAGGATTCTGACTAAGGAAAGACTTAGTTATTAAGTGGTTTATTGACTCACCTATCTTTCCTGGAAATCCTCCAGTTCAAGATTCACGATATGACCTGAACCTATTGTAAAGTATGAATAAGAACTTATTTATAAACCAAGGGGTTGTAACTTGATCATAGTGTATATTCTAACTCGAGAAATGTAGGAAGCCAAATGCACCAATAAACTATTCTTCAAACTTCTCCTACCCAACTCACTCCTCGGATAGGAAGAGACACGAAAAAAGAAATTCAAGCCATGAATGCAATGGTTGCTGCAATAACTCAGCAAGTTGCAGTCCATGTGATGCTCAAAGGTACTAGAGGGAAGAAGTTGTTGTTTCATCAAAAGGACTGGCTCAATTCAGTCGACAAGACTCATCGAAATTTCAAATGGGAACATGACCTAGACAAGGTTGACCACTAGTTGCAAGAAATTGAGAAAATCTTCGAGATTCTCCACTGCTCAGGGAAAACGAAGGTGGAGTATGCAACCAATTAACTGGTGGTGAGGCACTAAAAGAATGATAGAGGCAAATGTTTACTTGGGATGCCTTTAAACAAAATTTCTTAGACAAATACTTCTCGAAAAGCACCAGGACCGAGAAAGTGACCCAATTCTTGATCTTTATCAGGAAAAACCTAACTATGGTTGAATGTGCAACCAAGTTTAAGTTACAAGTGCTACTTTAGCGATCAGTTGGATGAAAACTACATGTATAAAAGGTTCAAGAATGGTCTCCAATATGAAATCAAGCAATATGTAAAGCCCATGGCAATTGGTTAGTACCAAGTGCTAGTGGAAAAATGTAAGAAGTTGGAGTTGATGAAATGAGGTTGATTGAACAGAATGTCAAAGGCCTCAAAATCAAGGACTAAACTAGGTGCACGTTATTCAGTGCTACCTCTATGGAAAAGAAGAGCACATGGTAGGTGAATGGCCACACAGGGTTCGAGTTTGCTATAACTTCAAAAATTTGAGATATGTTTCAAGAGGATGTTGAGATCCCAATAAGGTTGTCACTGCTAACAACTAAAAGTTGCAACTCTAACAGCTTAAGGAAGTGAAGATCATATGGATGGAGAGGAATTTTTATCTTTGTCAAATTTGATCCAGGGTGAGTGCCTTATTGTCGGGAAGTCTCTTTCTGCATTGTATGATTCCAGAGCAACACGTTTCTTTTATTTCCTCGAATTGTGTGAAATTCAAGCAATTGCTTGTTACTGCATTACCTTTTGATTTGGTCATCACTATAGGATATGTTGCACCAGTGACCGTTAATATTGCATATTTACAATACCCTTTGATTGTCATGGCATGGAATTGAATATTGATTTATTTTTGTATTCCCCTCAAGCATTTGGGAGTAATTCCTTGGATGGATTGGTTTTTGCGCCATTATATTCTACTTGATTGTGTTCGCAAGTCTATAATTTTCCCAACCCCAAGTGTTTGATGTTTTCTCGATGCAAATAGATTGACATTCTCTTTGAAAGGAGGAATTCAAAAAACCAGTTGGATAATCTTCTACCTAAACAATTTATATGATCAAATGTCTTTCCTTGGTGCGCCTGTGGGCTTCTAGAAAATAAGAAAGATGGAAAATACAAACTTTGTGATGATTATTGACAACTTAACAAGTCACCATCATGAATAGTATCATTTACCACGAATCTATGACTTGATGGACCAACTCAAAGAAGCCGCCAAATTTTCAAAAATTGATTTAAAGTCGGGGTATCATCATACTCGAGTGAAGGGAGAAGACATCCCTAAGACTGTATTCAAAACCTGCAACAACCACTTTGAAACTTGGTGATGCCTTTTGGAGTAATCAACGCACTAGTTTTCTTCATGGATTGTATGAATCATATATTCCATCATTTTCTAGAAAAATTTGTGGTGGTTTTTATTGGTGATTTACTAATCTATTCTAAGAGTTGGGAGGAACATGAAGATGGTTTTTGCCAAGTGTTGCAAGTAATGCAATAGGTGCCTTTGTATGTTGAATTTGAGAAAATGTGAATTCTAGTTAGAGGTGGTGAAATAAAGTTAGTACAGAGGTGCACCTAAGAGGGGGGAGGGGGGAGAATTAGGTATTTAGAAATTTTATGGTTTTTAGAGACTTAGTGGATTATTTTTCTGACTATGATTAAAGTATAGTAAAATGTAAATGGCAGAAAAATAAAGAACACATAATTTATCATGGTTCCCCTTACAACCAAGGGTACGTCTAGTTCTCTTGCGCACCATAAGAGATTTTCAAATATTATTAGAATAAGTACAAGTCTAACTTTAAGACTTCAGTTACAAACTCCAATCAATCTGCCTAAAATAGCACACCATTATCTTAGTTTATACTACTTGAAGAAAATACACCACTTTCTTCAAATAACACAATAACTTAGTTAATTTACAATAATGATTTTAATTGTAATCAAGAGGGTATAACAGTTGATGTTTTCTTGTACAATGATAACAGTCTAATATAATTTCAAGTACAACAAAAGAGGGTATGAAAGTATGACTTTGAATAATTCACAAAAGATTTCATAAAGTTGTTCAAAGTTGTTCTAAAATTCTTTTGTTAAACATGAGATAGGGAGGTATTTATACTCCTAAGACATCACTTCAGATCAATGGCAATCGTTCCTATAAGTTTGATGAACATATGAAATGATCTAAAATCAATCAAAAGTGAAAAATTGCATTTCTTCGCAGTTGTATTCGGCTACAGTGTAAGTGTAGTAAAATACATATTCATGTAGTCAAATACATATGAATGAAATTTTCGACTAACTTGGGTTTGTATTCGGCTATATCATGTTGTAGTCGAATACACATGTGCAGTTTTTGCTACTAACTTGGGTTTGTATTCGGCTACAACATGTTGTAGTCGAAGACAAATATGCAATTTTTGCTACTAACTTCATTCGTATTCAGCTACACATATATGTAGTCGAATACAACCTTGACTTTTTTCAAAAACTTGATTTTCAAAAACTTGATTTTCAAACATTGTTCATGCAATTTGAAACTTTCAAAATTCTTTTGATGCATATGCTAGAGTTTAGATGAAGTAATCAAGGTTCTTATGTGCATTTGAAATGTAATAATATTAGATTGCATCATGTACCTTACAATATAGGACTTCTAGCTCATTCACAATGGTTGACTTCTCTTAGCATCTTTGAACTTGCAACTTGATCATTTTACATGGTCTTTGTCTTCATCAAAAATATGGATAGTCTTATATATTTACATTCTCCCCTTTTTTGATGATGACAAAACCTTGTTGTTAGGCATGGCATTTGAACTCGAACCCACCCGAACCGCCCCGCATCCGCCCCGCATTTAACGGGGAAAATCGTTTTTAATGGATGCGGGTGCGGATTTTCCCCGTTTTTCAAAGTTACGGGCGGGTGCGGGGACGGGTTTCATCAAATCCGCCCGCACCCGCACCCACCCGACATAAATACAATTACTTAAATACCCTTACATCTCTTAAAATAGTAACAAAACCCTAATTTTATCAATCTTCCTTCTTTTTCCTAGCTTGCTGCCACCGTCCATCTCCACCCTCACTTTTTCTGTCACGACCGTCCTCCTTTCTCTTCGTGCGCCGTCTTCATCATCCTTGGTGTACACAGCTGTAGGTTGCCTTGGGGTTTCTGCATTGAGCGATCTCGTCAAAGAGGTATTGAAACACCGTCATTCCCTGAAATGTTGATTTTTTATCTTGAGAGCATGGTGACCATGGTCTAAATTGTAGTGTGATAGTGTGGCTTTATGATTGTTCAAATCGTGTAAAATTGTGGACAAATACAATCTCGATGTGATTGTAGATATCTTTTAAACCTTGAGGGGTTCATTGCTTTACGATTCATATTGGAGCATTATTGTTTTCCTCTGGCTATATTCATTAGCCTTGAGGGGTTCATTGTTGTAATGCTAAAATTGATTTTTTTAGGAATTAGTTAGGCTTCTTGTGCTATTCTTAAATGTGCTTGGAGTTTGGATTATTCCTACATCTTATATAAATGTCTCTTGCCAACTTTTTTCCTTCATCACGTATGGTCTAAGTAAATCATATATTTAGTAGTGTTGGTTTCTCTACGTAATTAACTTTGCTTAGATGACTTTTTTTGTACTTTAAACGTATTTAATGAGACAACTGGTTAATTTTGTGTATGTTTATTGTATTTTAAAGACATATTTATCCTCTCTATGATATTCATGATAGTGTCTATTAGTATGTTTCATTGTAATGTGGAATTGATGATTATTTCCCCAGATGATCGAATCTGAACATATTGTGCGAATTTTTTTTCTCTTTAGAGAAATCAAGCCTAATAATCTGATCCATATTTTCATTCTTAAAATGTTTTCCATGTTTATATTTTCATTGTGAATATACATTCATCTGCTCTTTTTATAATACTGTTTTTATTTTGCTTTCCAAATGGATGTGATGATTATTTCCCCAGATGATCGAAGCTGAACATTCTGTGCGATTTTTTTTTCTCTTTTGAGAAATCAAGCCAAATAATCTGATCCATATTTGCATGTACAAATTGGTTATGGTTATGTTTTGTATTTATCCTTATAATTCATATTGGAGAATTAAGCAAAGGGGAATTAAGCAAAGGAGAATTACTCAGCTTTGAACTGATTATGCTTTGATTCGATTGTTTATAGAAATTTGTTCTTCCTTTTTCTGCATTTTTATGTGGTGAATTGGCGATTTAATATTTTTCTTGTTGTTTGAGTGTTAATTAGTGTCATAGAAATTTGGAAACTTTGAAAAAAAAAGGCCATTTAAGTCTAATTCCTGCCAATGTGAAATAGAAATAGTGTTAAGCTTGAAGGTTTTATGGAAGAAGGGTTTGGATCCACTAATGTAAATGAATAAAATAACAGAGTGAGTTTTGTCCTAGCCATGATTTTTGAAGTTGGTGGATGCATTTTATTGAGTAGGATTTTAAGCCACTGAATTTTTATGAAT
>NC_021161.2:34319538-34327749 GCF_000331145.2 Cicer arietinum
ATTGGTTTTTGGAGATACTCAGCCTCTCTCCAACCATTATTTCAAGTTCCTTGTAGAAATACTATAAAAAAAAAAAAAAAGAGATATTCAAAGTGTATGAAGTTGAGAAAACCACAATTTTGAAGTTGTTAGAAACTTTCCCACAAAGAGTGGCCATTACTTCTGACATGTGGACTGCGAGCAATAAAAAAAAAGGGTATATGGCTGTCACTGCTCATTACATTGATGAAAATTGGGATCTACAAAGTCAAATTTTGAGGTAATTATAATTTCTTATAATACTAGTTTGATTGAATATTATTTATATTAGTCATTGAATGTGGATCCTCTTATATTAGGTTTATTTATGTTCCTGCCCCTCATATAAGTGAAAGACTTTGTAATGCATTGGTTGAATGTTTGATGGATTGGAATGTTGATACAAAATTGTCCACTATCACTTTAGATAATTGTAGCACTAATGATGCAATGATTGAAAAAATTAAGGATAAGTTGCAGTTGAATACATTGTTAAAGGATGGGGCCTTACTTCACATGCGTTGTTGCGCACACATACTTAATTTGATAGTAAAAGATGGGTTAGAAGTTGTGAAAGATGGAGTGGAGAGGATTCGAGATAGTGTTGCAAATTGGACTGCAACACCTAAAAGGAAAGAAAAGTTTGAGGAGACTGCCAAACAATTACGAATCTCTTGCACCAAGAATTTGGTTTTAGATTGTCTGACTAGACGGAATTCAACTTACAAGATGCTTGATGTTGCCATTTTGTATGAAGATGTATTTAGTCGATTAAGACAACGTGAATCCCAATACACTTGTTTGCCTACAAGTTTACATTGGAAATTTGCAAAAGATATTTGTGGCAAATTGAAATTGTTCAATTCTATCACTGAAGTGTTCTCTGGCACTAATTATCCAACTTCCAATCAATATTTTCCTAAGATTTGTATGATCAAAATTGCAATAAATGAGTGGATTAAATCCTCTGATGCATTGATAAAAAAAATGGCAGAGAATATGTTGGGAAATTTTGAAAAATATTGGAATGTGGTTCGTGAAATAATGGGAGTTGCTGTTGTTTTGGATCCTAGGTACAAAATAGAGTTGCTTGAATATTATTATGTTAAGTTGTATGGGAATGATGCTAATGACCAAGTTAAGTCGATTCGACAGTTGTGTTATGATTTGCTTTATAAATATCAATTGAAAATGAATAATGGTTCTAGTAGGGATTCTCAAATGTTGGATGTCCACTTTAGTAATGTTGAGGGTGATGGTTTAGAAGACTATGATTTGTATGTCAGAAGAAAAAAAAAAAGCTAGAACTTCGTTTGTCAAAACAGAGTTGGATGTTTATTTAGAGGAGGAAGTTTTGCCAAGAAGTCCTGATATTGATATTTTGTTGTGGTGGAAGTTGAATGGTGTTAAGTATCCAACACTTCAAACCATTGCAAAGGATGTATTGGCAATTCCTGTTTCTACTGTAGCTTCTGAATCTGCATTTAGTATCGGCGGACATATCTTAAGCCCTCATCGAGGCCGACTTCATTGGACTACTTTAGAGGCCTTGATATGTGCTAGAAGTTGGTTATGGAGTGCTGAGAAGACTGGTCTTTGTTTTAAATTATTCATTTAAATTTTAATATATTTGAAATAGCTTATAATTTTGTATATCTTAAATTATTGTTGTTTATATTGTACTATGTTGATATTGATAGGTGATTCAAAATCTAAAGTGGATAATGAAAATGCTATTTTACTCAATGAAATAGAGTCTGACGAAGAAGGTATTCTATTTTCTACATTGTTTGATTTAAATTTGTCATGTTAAATGTTAATATTTAACTTTTATTTTTTAATATAGGTGAATTGTTGATCAGTGGTGTTACTTCACTTTCCAATTCCCGTCTTGAAGATGAAGATGAAGATGATCGTTAGAAAATGCTTATTTAGAACCTTTTTGTTTTGATGATTTGGAACTTTTTACTGTTTTGATTGATTAGTTCGTTTGAACTTTGAATATTTAGAACTTTTGTTCGAATTGAACTTTTGTTGATCAAAATATTATGACTTGTAGCAAACTTCAACAAATTTGAAGATATTGTGATTTTATTATTTTGATTATTGTAGTTTTAGAACTTATGTTGAATGTAACTATTTAGTCAAATTCTTGATTTTTTATGCTATGAATAAAAAAATTCCAAGTTTTGGAGTGGGGGTGGATGCGGGGCGGGGAAACCCGTCCCCGTTGGGTGCGGGGGTGGATGTTAAAAAGTCACCCCTGACGGGTGCGGGTGCGGTATTGGAGTTGCGGGTGCGGGGTTGGTAATGCTTAAAACCGTCCCCGCCCCGCCCCGTTGCCATCCCTACTTGTTGTTGTTGAAACTTCAAATAGTTAGTCTTGTTGGCTTTTCTCCCTCTTAATGCATGCTTATTCCCCATTTGATCTTGAGTTCATGCCATCCTGTTTTGAAAGTTTGAAAACCTAAAAATTCTTTAACAACAACAGCATTCCAATTTTCTTCCCCTTTTGACATGATCAAAAATGAAGAAAATTGTCAGACAAAAATTCACACATACCACAAGTATCCAAAGTATATATAGAGGGACTAAAAACATCACACAAGATGGAATATAACATGAGAAAAACCATAATTTAAGAATAAGATGTCTAAGTCACACATAATGATGAGAAACCACTATCATAAATTTATAGACAAAACAACATTAAGCATTTAAAGAAAATAACATAAACTACAGCAACAAACTACATGTTATCATCATTTGGGTTTTGAATTTGGTCAATCTTGAGAGACAAGCCATTTAGTTCATTCAACAGAAACTCATGGTTCTGGGCAAGGGTTGTCTCAATGTTTTGAAATATGTTGTTAATGGATATGTCCATAGTTTGAAATTGTTCAGTGATGAAGGTTTGAAGGGAGTTGAGCTTGTCCATTACCATGCGATTTGAAACGTGATCATCGTTTGATGCCGTTTCTTCTTCATCTTGGGCAGCCGTAGATGATTGTCCAGGATCGCTTTTATGAACATAAGTTTGAAGTTGCTCGCTCCACACAATCTTCATATTGGGCAACAATATCAAATATGTATTTGGCTACACTCTGATTGTAGTCCAATACAAAATTTTCTAGAAACGTGTATTCGGTTACGATGAAAAAAAATATTTTTTTTAAGTCGAATTTTTACTAAAAGACAATATTTAAAAGACATAATAATATTGAGGAAGCACATATTCATACATCAAAGATTCAATTCTATCAACTTATCAAGTGAAGATTCAAGATTTTTAAAAGAAGTGGCTTACAAAGTATCAATGCCATGTATTAGAGATCATTTTCATTTAGAATGTCAAGTTCTCTTCGTATCTCATAGAATGAATCATTAGGCAAAGGCTTTGTGAAGATATCTGCTAGTTGATTATGTGTATCTACAAATATAACTTCAACATTTCCATTGAGAACGTGATCGTGCATAAAGTGATGGTGTATGTCTATATGTTTGGTTCGAGAATTCATGAATGGGTTCTTTGTGATATTGATAGCACTAGTATTGTCACATCTTAGGGGGTGCATCCAAGATCAAGTCCATAGTCACATAATTGTTGTGACTTTTGATAGTCACATAATTGTTGTGTATGTCTATATGGTTTTACTGCTTCAGTTAAGGGAAAAAGGATTGCAATGACTTTTGATGATTTCTCAACTTTATCTGGATTGCCTTTCTACGGCAAATCTATTGATGGCAGCTCGGAAGCTGACACTGCCGATGAAGGTTGGGAAGAAACACTTGATAGGCATTCCGCAGTTAAAGACCCGATGGTCGATGGGTTTGTTGAATCGATTTCACTGCCCATTGGTCAAATGAAGGTTCAACAGAGGATGTTGATGTATGCTCTGACGCGTATGCTGGTTCCAAGATCGGGAAATCATGCAGTGGTCCAGAAGTTGGACATCATACTGTTGTGGGGCTTATCCAAAGAGTTAAGGATGAGCTGGTGTTGGATTGTGCTAATGCACATGTTGGAAGCATCTCAAAGCAAGCTGATGCTGCCTTATCCACAGTTGATCACTAAAATTCTCAAACACTTCAAGGTCTCATTTGGAAATGAGGAATCTGCTAAAACGACATTGGTGTTTGGTGAGTCGATTGTGAATCAAATGCAGTTGAAACGGTTACATGGTAAATGGATAAGACCTCAAGCAGCTGCTGACCCTGCCCAACCCCAACCTCAGTCTCAGCCTCAACCAGTCACTGAATCTGCTACTCCTGATTTTGTGAACAGAATAATGGAATTCATTGAAGCTCAGATGGCACACAATGCCAAAGTGTTGGAATCTCAGTCCAGATTGGAAGCACGCTTAAGGACTCTGCAAGACTCCTTGAACTCAGTGGTTCACGATGTGGATGCGATTCAAACACACCTCGGCATCAAACTGTCATTTGAAGACGTCGCAGAGATTGGTCGACAAGCTACGGATGAACCTAACCCAAACCCCCTAGATAACCCTGAGACTCACAGTGAGGAGACACCTACTGAGGTTAATACAGCGGTCTCAACCTCTCCCATAGATGATAGTGAGGACCAGCCTAGACTAGGTGATTAGGACCCTTAGGTTTCATACTGTTTTGCTCTGACCTGTTATAATTCTGTGATGTATGATGAATTTTTATAAATGTTATATCATTTGGCTTAATCATCTAAGTTGCTCATTAATTGCATTGATTGATTTTGCCTTTATATAAACTTCTTTTTTTTCTGATGCACTATGTTATATGATTTCACCCTCAATGCATATGTTCTTTAACATAGGGGGAGAAATTGTTTCTGCCTTTTTGACTTAACTGACAAGGGGAGAAATATTATAACTTGACAGTTGCACTGTTGTTTTTTGTTTGCATGTTGTTATTGCTCTGATACTTTATGAAATAGTTTGCTCTGATACTAAATAATAATTAATAATGTAGTTTATAATACACTTATGCTTGTTGTTTTGAAATGCTCAAGTTACAATGTATGAATTGTCAATTATGCCAAAAAGGGGGAGATTGTTGGATTTTGATCCTTTGATTCCTAATTTTGACATAATTAATAATTCAACAATGTTCATACAATACATGATAAATCTAATATTTGAATTGAGCAAGATTTCAGGAACAACAATCAAATCCTACACACTTGGAACAGGTTGCTTGAAACACAAGAAATCAACAAAAGTTGACTTTTGACTAAAGCAAATCGATTGGGAAATCGATTTCATAACAAGGGTGTAAGGAATCACAACTGTTTGTGTTGGTATAATCGATTGGGCAATCGACTGACTGAATTAGAAATGAAAAGTGCACAAGTCAGTAGCACCCCAGTTTTGAGGGTAATCGATTGACAAATCGATTATACATCTCACAAAGTAAACCTGATTGAAATACATCGATTGGGAAATCGATTGGACAAGTCACAGTGGAACCCCAGTTTTAAGGGTAATCGATTGGCAAATCAATTACTTAAAAATCACTTGCAAAATAACTTTTCCTGTGACATACAAATCGATTGGACAATCTATGTTGTAATATTTCAATCAAGTTAAATTTGGTTGCAATCGATTGGGAAATCGATTGAACTAAATCCCAGGTAAGAACGTTTTCAGACAAATACATACAAATCGATTGGCACGTCGATTAGTATCAAAATAGCTGAGTCACTGACTTAAACACAATCGATTGGCAAATCGATTGACATAACCTTTTGAAAACCCAGTGAACTCTGAGCGTGTGATCAAATCGATTTTAAGTATTTGTTAATCGATTATGAAGATTTGATAAATCGATTATGGAATCGATTGATATGTGTTTCAGTTTGAACATAACATCTGCAATCGATTACGAAATCGATTCATATCAGTCTTAACATAATCACTGAGAAATGTTGTTTAAAGAATCGATTGGTAAATCGATTGGGTTATATAGTTTCAAGATTCAAGAAAAACAAGACACACGATAATCGATTGGCAAATCGATTAGACTGGTTTATCACTTTACGAAATCGATTGGTAAATCGATTGATTAATATGTTTTTCAGAAACTATATAAACTGTCTTCAATCTGTCTTTCAATAACATGAATGATAATAACAATGATATCAATCTGAAATATACTTTGAATATTCTTGATATACAATAACACTTGGTTAATACACTGAGATTACTTTTTCAGATCAAAGAAAAAGAAGATTATCAACAATCAAAAAGATAGCTGGAAAAGTGATCTTGAAAGACAAGGGTTCTCATAAACAATCTTTGAATATCCAGAATTGTGAGAAGCCACATTGACCAAGATTGAAGACTACTTTTTTGTTCTTCTTAATTTTGTTTGTAATAATTCTTTGAAACAAAAACGAAAGCGAGAAAAGCCAGCTAGAAACTGGTGGCTACTTTCTTGGGTGAGAGTGCTCAACAAGAAAGAGTCGGACTTTGATTCTGTGTTAGATTGCTGAGTATCTACAAGGATCAGAGGGTGATCAATAGGAAATAGATCATTAAGATAGATAGGTTTCGGGGAGGAAACTGGACAATCTGTAATTGATTCTTTCTATTGGAGAAGAAAATCTGAAATCCGTTTGGATTTTCAGGACTGGATGTAGGTTGTCAAGTTGACAACTGAACCAGTATAAATTCTTGGTGCAATCTTCTCTAACCCTTAACTCCTTTGATTTACTATACTGCTATATCTGTATATGTGATTAAAATTAGATGCATGTTAAACATATTCTGTAATAAGTAATATTGTTTAATCTGTTAATTTGACTTGTATGCATCTTGATTAATCTCATATCAATCTAACAGAACTTGCTAATCTTGTATGCCACAATTTAATTTCCGCTGTGTGTATGAAATTGATTTAATTTCATAAAGAACTGATACATTCTAATATATTCCGATTATTACGAGGTCGTACCAACCAACAACTGCGACAAGATGTGATTCCTTACGATATGCCTGAAACCTTGCACATAAACAGACGCTGAACATAATATATGGTCGGTTGGTCGTTAGATATAAAAGATAACCAATCATACCTCAGTATTTTAATATAAAGGTAAATGATACAACCAATACCTCAAATACATGAGAACCATTCATATTTACATATGCATATAAAGTATTTTCAAAAGTCAAAATTATATTAACAAAGTCTTAAAACTAATATTTTTTGATAAAATACAAAGGTGTATTCGAATACAACATAGTGTATTCGAATACAGATGCTGAGTCATAAGCAAAAGCTTCACATCTGTATTCGACTACGACCTGCTGTAGTCGAATACAAAGGACAAGTCGTTAGCTAAACTTTCAAATTTGTATTCGATTACGACCTGCTGTAGTCGAATACACATAGCAAGTCAGTAGCTAAACCTTCGAATCTGTAATCGACTACGACCTGTTGTAGTCGAATACAAAGCAAGTCAGTGACAAAAATCACGAATCCGTATTCGACTACATGAAAGATGTATTTGAATACAAGTTGCAAATTTTGAATAAATCTGAACGTTACAAAGAGGTGTATTCAAATACAACTGGAAAAAATACAATTTTTTAGATCTGAAATGGTTCTAGATCATTGTATTTGTTCATCAAATCTCTTGGATCAATGGCCACGAATCTGAAGAGACGTTTATGGAGTATAAATACACCATAACTTCAGATCACACAATACACAATCCTTGAAACAAACCTTTAACAACTTTGAACAAAATTCTGATTTTTTACAAAGTACTTGCATTTCATTTTCATATCATTCAGAAAGGTTCTCAAAGTACTTGAAGTATTATTGGATTGAAATCATTATACCTTTTTTATATCCTTATTCCAAATCATATTATATCACTTGTAAAAGAAAGTAGTGCTTTCTTAAAGTAGCTTAATCTAAGATAATGGTGTGCTATCTTAAAAGTGTTGTTAGAAGTTTGCAGCAGAAATCTCAGGGTGGGAGTTGTACATTTTCTGACAATAAGTAGATTAATCTCTTGTGGTGTGCAAGAGGACTGGATGTACCCTTGGTCATAAGGGGAACCACGATAATTCTATTGTGTTCATTTAATTACTGCCATTTACTTATTATCAGTTAGTACCTCATAACAGAAAATTCAATCACCATATCGCTGAAAACAAGAAAATCTCCTAACACCTAATTCACCCA
>NC_021161.2:34327896-34350305 GCF_000331145.2 Cicer arietinum
ATAGACATTTCAAATTCTCCTTGCATCATTAATGAGAATTTTTCACATATTTTATTATTGGTTGATCCAAATATGATATCGTCAACGTAGATTTAAACAAGTAAAGTGTGATCATTAGTCGTTTTAATAAATAATGTCTTATCAACTTTACCCTTTTCAAATCCTCGTTCACATAGAAAGTTACTTAACCTATCATACCAAGCTCTTGGAGCTTGTTTCAAACCATAAGGGGCTTTCTTTAATTTGAAGACTTGTGAAGGATTCTTGAATTCTTCAAATTCGGGTGGCTGTTTAACATAAACTTCATCATTAATGTAGCCATTTATAAAAGCATTCTTACATCCATCTGAAATAATTCAAAATCCATATAGCAAGGATAAGCAAGTAATAATTGGATTGCTTCTAACCTTGCTACCGAAGCAAATATTTCATCAAAATAGATCCCTTCTTTTTGGTTGTATCCTTGAGCAACCAACCTTGCCTTGTTTCGAACAACTATACCATTTTCGTCTAGTTTATTCTTAAACACCCATTTGGTACCAATGATGTGTTTATTTCCAGTATTTTGAACAAGTTCCCACAATTTGTTTCTTTCAAATTGGTTTAGTTCTTCTTGTATGGCAAATGTCCATCGATCGTCCTTAAGTGCTTCACCTACGTTAGAAGGTTCTATTTTAGAGACAAATACCATATTCAAACTAGCATCTGAGAGTTTGAGCCTTGTAGTAACTCCTTTGTTAATATCACCTATAATGTTGTCAATGGGGTGTTCTCGATGAGTTCTCCATTCTTGAGGGAGATCATTATGTTGATCTTGATGCTCAATACTGACTCCATTCTTTTGAATTGATTGATCAACTTGATTTTCTTAGCTTATATCATCACTTATAAAATCATCATCATCATCACAAAAGACATTTTTATCCTCTTTCAAGGGGTTAGATTCATCAAATGATACATTCATTAAATCTTCTACTAACAAAGTTCTTTTATTAAAAAATCTAAAAGCTTTACTAGATAAGGAATAACCAATAAGGATACCTTCATTTATTTTCACATCGAATTTTCTAAGATTTTCCTTACCATTATTCAGCACAAAGCATTTACACCCAAATATGTTCACTTTTATTTGCCAAAAATAAGGTTCAAGTGAACCTTGAGAAATCATCAACAATTACTAGTCCATATGAATATGTGCAAATCTTGTATGCCATAGCCATGCATCATTGTTGTCACTTACCATAAGACATTTCACTCTCAAGGATAAATCATCAAGATGAATTACAAAAATATTTTTAAAATGCTTACCAAGAAAGTGGATTTCATTTGATACCTCATTTCGGATAATGCATTCATCTTTGTTATAAGCTATTTTGTAACCTTTGTCACAAAGTTGGCTAATGCTAATAAGATTGCGCTTTAATCCTTCAACATATAGAACATCTTCAATTGAAGGAGATGGGGCTGCACAAACCTTTCAATGCCCAAAATTTTACCCTTGTTGTTATCTCCATAGATCACAGAGCCTTTTGGTTAAAGAGTAAGTGCTGAAAATTTTGTTTTGTCACTGCTCATGTGTTTTGAACATCCGCTATCCAAGTACCACATATTAAAGGTACTTTGTATGCATTCCTACAAAACAAGATCATAATTTGTTAGGTATCCAAAGTTCTTTAGGTCCTTGAGTATTAGCACCTTTTGGATCAGAATAACCAACTAGACTGCATATGCTACCTTTTGGATACCATATACCAACATTGGTTGTTCCTTTCAAATATTTCATAATTCACTTTACTGCTACAAGATGTGATTCTTTAGGATCTGCCTGAAATCTTGCACACAAACAGACACTAAACATAATATCTGGTCGGTTGGCCGTTAGATATAAAAGGGACCCAATCATACATTTCAATACTTTGATATGTCTATTGAAATATCATATTCATCTTTATCTACATAGGTTCCGGAGCCCATAGGAATTGGACTTTCTTTGTTGTTTTCCATCTCAAACCTTTTTAACAATTCCTTGCAATATTTTGCTTGACTTATGAAGATACCATTTTTGAGTTGCTTAATGTGGTGTCCAAGAAAATAATTTAACTTTCCCATCATATACATTTCAAATTTTCCTTGCATCATTAATGAGAATTCTTCATAGATTTCATTATTGGTTGATCCAAATATGATATCATCAACGTAGATTTGAATCAGTAAAGTTTATCATTAGTTCTATTAATGAATAATGTATTATCAACTTTAACCTTTTCAAACCCTTGTTCATATAAGAAGTTACTTAGTCTATCATACCAAGCTCTTGTAGCTTGTTTCAAACCGTAAAGAGCTTTCTTTAATTTGAAAACATGTGAAGGATTCTTGAAGTCTTCAAAGTCGGGTGGATGTTTGACATATACTTCTTCAATAATGTAGCCATTGAGAAAATCACTCTTGACATCCATCTGAAATAATTCAAAATTCATAGATCAAGCATAAGCAAGTAATAACCGAATAACTTCTAACTTTGCTACTGGAGAAAATGTTTCATGAAAGTCAATCCCTTCTTCTTGATTGTACCCTTGAGCAACCAACTTTGCCTTGTTTCGAAAAACTATACCATTTTCATTTAGTTTATTTTTAAACATCTATTTCGTACCAATGATGTGTTTATTTCCAAGATTAGAGACAAGTAACCATACTTTGCTTCTTTCAAATTGGTTTAGTTCTTCTTGCATGGCAAGTATCCATTGATCATCTTTAAGTTCTTCACCAATCTTGGAGGGTTCTATTTGAGAAACAAATGTCATGTTCAAGCAAGCAACTTGGAGTTTGAGCCTTGTTGTAACTCCTTTGTTGATATGACCTATAATGTTGTCAATGAGGTGATCTCAATGGGTTATCCATTCCTTTGGAAGATTATCATTTTGATATTGCTTCTCAATGCTGACTTCAATCTCATGAGTTAGTTGATCATCTTAAATGTCTTTGCTTGTATCATCACTTATAAAATCATCATCATCATAAGAGATAATTTTGTCCTCTTTCAAGGGGTTAGTTTCATCAAATGATACATGCATAGATTCTTCGACTAACAAAGCTCTCTTATTGAAAGTTCTAAAAGTTTTACTACATAATGACTAACCAATAAAGATACCTTCATCTGCTTTCTCATCGAATTTTCCAAGGTTATCCTTACCATTATTTAGCACAAAACACTTACATCCTAAAATGTGAAAGTGAGAGATATTGAGTTTTCTACCTTTTTAGAGTTCATGTGGAGTCTTCTTTAATATTGGTCGGATTATAACTCGGTTGGATACATAACAAGCTGTACTTACAGCATCTGCCCAAAAATATTTTGGTAAACTTGAGTCGCTTAGCATGGTCTTTACAAGTTCTACCAATGATCTATTTTTTCTCTCAACAACTCCATTTTGTTGAGGTGTTCTTGGTGTTGAAAAGTTATGGAAGATTCCATTTTCTTCACAAAATTCTACAAAAGAGGCATTTTGTAATTCTCCTCCATGATCACTTCTTATTGATACTATTTTGGTTGCTTGTTCATTTTGGACTAGTTTGGCATAATTTTTAAATGCATTAAAAGCTTAATTTTTATTTGCCAAAAATAAGGTCCAAGTGAACCTTGAATAATCATCAACAATTACTAGTCCATATGAATTTCCACCAAGACTTTTAGTTCTTGATGGACCAAATAAGTCCATATGTATCAACTAAAGTGGTCTTGAGGTTGATGTAATATTCTTGGGTTTAAAGAAAACCTTAGTTTGTTTACCTTTTTGACAAGCATCACATAATTTATCCTTTATAAATTTCATCTTTGGTAAGCCTACAACAAGGTCATGCTTGACTAACTTGTTTAAATGATCCATATGGATATGTGCAAATATTTTATGCCATAGCCATGCATCATTGTTATCACTTACCATAAGACATTTCATTTTTAAGGATAAATCATCAATATTAAGTATAAAAATCTTTTAAAAACGCTTACCAACAAAATAAATTTCATTTGATTCTTCGTTTCAGATAACGCATTCATCTTTATTGAAAGCAATTTTGTAACCCTTGTCGCAAAGTTGGCTAATGCTAATAAGATTGTGCTTTAATCACTCAACATATAGAACATCTTCAATTGGGGGAGATGGGGCTGCACCAACTTTTCCAATGCCTAAAATCCTTTTGATTCAAGAGTTAGAACTGAAAATTTTGTTTTGTCACATGTCATGTGTTTTGAGCATCCATTATCCAAGTACCACATATTAGAGGTATTTTGTTTGCATACCTTTTCTTCTTCGTCGGATTGATGTGATGCCATCAAGGCAACGTTCGCACATTCGTTACTTTCCAAATCCGAAGATGAATTGTCTTTATGTGTCCTTGCTTCCCGCACTCAAAGTAAGTGAAGTTTTGGCTAGAAGTGGAAACACCCTTCTTTCTAAAACTTTTCCTTTTAAACGTTTAACGTTTTTAAGGAACTTACCAATTTTTTTTACGAGTAAGGTAATGTTTTCATCTCGATCTGAATTCTCAATATTCATTTGTTCTTTTGATTCTTCTTTCAAGGCAATGTTCTTCGTCATCCTTTCTTGACTTTCATTATTTTCTAAACTTCCAAGTTTGATTTCATGTTCTTGAAGTTTTTCGAAAAGTGCAGAAAGAGACATCTTTGATAGGCTTTTCTTTTTAGAAATTTTCGTTACTTTCAGTTGTCAGGCCCTTGTTAATGATCTTAACACTTTGAGGTTTAATTCATCATTAGTGAAGATTTTCCCAAGTGCCGACAACTGGTTAGTCAGATGAGAAAATCTTTTTTATTAGTCCAGAATAGATTCTCTGGGCTAAATTCGAAAAAGTTCATATTCTTGAGATAATGTATTGAGTTTAGAACGTTTTACCTCAATAGTTCCTTCATGAGTTACTTCAAGAGTATCCCATATTTCTTTAGCCGTTTTGCAGTGTGACACACAAAAGAATTCATCTATTTCAAGTGTTGATTGTAACATGTTTTTGGCCTACTTATCAAACAACACTTTTCTCTTGTCATTATTTGTCCATGAGGCTTTAATCTTTGTTTCTTATTTATTGTCGATGACTGTTTTTCGAACATAGGCACCATTTTCTACTGCATCCCAAATATCATTTCCATGTGCCTCAAGATATGCCTGCATGCGTACCTTCCAAAAGTCATAGTGATCTCCAACAAAGCAAGGTGGTTTATTGCTACAATCACCATCTCTAAAAATTGGTTGTGCAGAAGCCATGAATAAGGATCGAGGAGCAAACTACTGGAACCTCATCTGATGCCAATTGAAAGAACAGAGGCGCACCTAAGAGGGAGGAGGTGAATTAGGTGTTTAGAAATTTTCTTGTTTTCAGAGATTTAGTGACCAATTTTTCTGATTACACAAATTAAATGGCAGAAAAATAATGAACACAACAATATTATCCTGGATCCCCTTATGACCAAGGGTACATCCAGCCATCTTGCACACCACAAGAGATTTTTCTACAATTGTTAGAATATGTATAAATCCCACTCTAGGATCTCTGCTACAAACTTTTAAGGCACATAGCACACTACTATCTTATATTAGACTACTTGAAGAAAGTACACCACTTTCTTTACAAAAAATATAATCACTTCAATGATTTTTCAGCAAAATGTTATTGACTAAGAATAAGAGAATAATAGTTGTACAATGATATATGAAAAATAACTTTGAAAATGTTTGAGAAAACTGTTCAAAGTTTGCTAGTGGGATTGATGCGTTTAAAACTGAAGTTATTGGGTATTTATACTCCATAGACATCACTTCAGATCAGTGGCCATCGTTCCTAGAGTTTTGATGAACAAATGCAATGATCCAGAACCATTTCAGAATTGCAAAATTGCATTGTTTCGCAGTTGTATTCGCCTACAACTTGTGTGTAGTCGAATACACCTCTGTAACGTTCAGGTTTTATTCAAAATTTTAACGTCGTATTCGAATATGAAATCTTGTATTCGAATGCAACTGAGTGAATTTTGTCACTGACTTGTTGTTGTATTCGACTACACCAGGTTGTAGTCGAATACAATTGTGCAGTCTTAGCCATTAACTTAGCACTTGTATTCGACTACACCATCTCGTAGTCGAATACAGATGTTCAGTTTTAGCTACTAACTTACCACTTGTATTCGGCTACATCATCTTGTAGTCGATTACAGATGTTCCGTTTTAGCTACTGACTTACCACTTGTATTCGGATGCAATATGTTGTATTCAAATACAACATTGTATTTTGTCAAAAACTTTATTTTCAAACATTGTTTATGCATTTTTGACACTTTGAAAATCATTTTGATGCATATGCTAAAATGAAAGGTTCTCATGTGCATTTGAAATCTAAGAATATTAGATTGCATCATGTACCTTTATATTTATAAAACTTCTAGTATGTTTGACCATAGTTGACTTTGATTATTTGACTTCTTTTTGAGCTTACAGCTTTGATCACATTCCTTGGTCTTTGTCTTCATAAAAAACATAAGTGTTTTACAACTACATCATGTTGTAGTCGAATACAGATGTACAGATTTTGCTACTGATTTGGGTTTGTATTCGGCTACAACATATTGTAATCGAATAGAGATGTGCAGTTTTTGCTACTGACTTCATCTTTATTCAGCTACACATATATGTAGTTGAATACAACCTTGACTTTTGTCAAAAAATTGATTTTCAAACATTTTTCATGTAGTTTGACACTTTGAAAATTCTTTTGATGCATATGCTAGAGTTTAGATGAAGTAATCAAGGTTCTCATACGCATTTGAAATATAATAATATTATATTGCATCATGTGCCTTAAAATATATGACTTCTAGCTCATTGACAATCAATGGTTGACTTGATGTTGACTTCTCTTAGCATCTTTGAAGTCTTTAATGATCACAAGTACTTAAATTACTTGTTCAATTAGAAGGAGCTTAATATCAGGTGGACGAGCTGGATGGATTTCATTAAGGATTACAAGTTCATATTGCACTATCACCTAAGAAAGGAAAATCTTGTGGTTGATGCTTTGAGTAGGAAGCGAATTCATATCTCGAGTGTCACAATAAAAGGATTGGATTTATTGGAAAAAAAAATGTGATGTATACCTAGACATGGACTCTTCTACAGGAAATATATATTTTGGGGGAAATTCAAAAAAATAGGAAATTGATATCGGCAAGGCACCCAAATTTAGAGTGGATCAAAACAATATTTTGAGATGTAATGAATGTTTTCGTGTACTCGACAATGTAGAGTTAGGGAATACTATCTTGGATGAGTCTCACAAGAGCAGGGTGAGTATCCAGCCAGATAATGCGAAGATGTACTAGGATTTGAAGCTGAGATTTTGTTGGCTAGGGATGAAGAGGAAAGTGATTGAGTATGTTGCATTTTTTTTTTTGACGAGCCAAAAAGCTAAGGTTCAACACCAAAAGCTTGTTGGGATGTTATTGTCACTGTCACTAGACATGCCAAAATGGAAATGGAACATTATATATATGAACTTTGTGGTGGTATTACCAAAACTCATAAAAATTTATTCAATTTGGGTGATCATAGACAAATTGACGAAGTCTGCTCACTTCTTACTTGTAAAAGCTACTTATAATGTGGCTAAGCTAGCATAATTTTATATTAATGGGATTGTCAGCCTGCACAAAGTACCCTCTAGTATTATGTTGGTTAGAGACCCGAAGTTCACTTCTAAGTTTTGGGGATCATTACATGAGGCTTCAGGTACAATGTTGAGGTTGAGCTCTACGTGTTATTCTAAGACTCATGGACAAACGAAGAAGACTATTCAGACCTTGGACGATTTGTTGAGGGTTTATGTGTTGGATAACCGAGAAAGTTGGGATAATTTGTTGCCTCTAGTAGAATTCATCTATAACAATAGTTATCATGCGAGAATCGGAATGGCATCATATGAGCTTTGTATGGTTGTAAGTGCCAAACTCACTGGTGTTGGTACTAGGATGGTGATAATTTGATTGTAGGGCTAGAGTTGGAACAACAGACCATATAGAAGGTTTGTTTGATTAGGATGGAGACAACCCAAAGCAGACAAAAGAGTTATGTTGGTAGAGTAATGTCTACTACTAGAGTTGGTAGGACAATAATTTATAAGAAGCTTACTCCAAAGTTTATTAGGCTATATAAAATTATTCGACGTGTGGCCCGTGTATCTTACTAGATTGTTTTATCTCCTAATTTGGCCAATATGCATGATATGTTCCATGTCTTGCAGAAGAGGGAGTATATGGATGACCTTTCACATATTATCACGTCAGATGATATTCAGTTGAAGGAGAAAGTATATGGATGATATTCACATATTATCACGTCAGATGATATTCACATATTATCACGTCAGATGATATTCACATAGTATGCAGAAAAGGAAGTATATGGATGACCTTTCACATATAAGTGACTTCCCCTTCATTTCTCAACATCTATTCTTGTTTTTTCAAAGTCAACAAACTTGCCTCTACAAACAAAAGAAAAAAAAAATCCTTCTTTATAAAAATCACATCTAGATACACCATCATCAAGTTGAATTTCAATTTCCTTCCTTTTAGTATCATCTCAAGGTAATTTTTGTTTAACAATTTCTTTTGATTTATTTTATCAAAGGAAGAAAACTAATACAAATTATTCGTTTCAAGATTTTTTTACCTTTCTTTAAGCATTTGATTTGTGGGGCCTAGGATGTGTTATTAGGAAGGAAAATGCCTAAAGTAAGGGCTTTCCTCTTGCAATTCAAATTATACGTCGATTTTGTGTACAAGTGATCTAATGTATTTTGTTCTAGGAATTTTATTGTTGTTAGTTAAGATGTGTTTATGATTCTATGGTAAAAATGATTGAATTGGAAATAGAAAAATAGTTGTAGTATTAATTTAATTGGCTAAGTGAGTATCAAATTTAAAGAAAAAAGAAACTTAAGTTGTTGTGTTGTTATTTTAATTTCGTGCAATGTTTATATGAAAGAATAATTTTTATTACATGGTAACATGTATCATGTATGTAATCACTATTTTTTTATGTTGGTTTCTATATTTTAAAATAATAATGTGCTATGTTTATTTTTTATTTTTTTGATGTTGATCTTATATTGTTGTTGTTGTCTTTTAAGTTGTTGTTGCTGTTGTTTTAAAAGATTTATTACATTGTTGTTTTTGGTTTTTGGAAGAAACTTTTTTTGCTATTTTATTAATTTAATTGTTGTTTTTAAGTTTATGGTTTTCTAAATCATTGAGATCTTATCTTTAAAATTGTTTCTATTTTTCTCTAATTAATTTGTTGGCTATGTTTTTGTGGTTCTTGTATTAATTTTGAGCATATTAAGTGTTATTTAAATGGTGCTTTATGCATCATTAATTGAATGTGGTTAAAATGTGAAAGTTTGTCATGTTAACGTTGACTTAACCAAATGAGCAGAGCATAATCCTTGTGGAAATATATGAAAAGTTGAAATTTGTTGCTTATCATGTCATGATTCATATAGAATGCATGCATGGCTTTGTGCGGCTTCATGCAAAATTTTCCATTAGTATGGATGAATGGGTGGTTATGTTATGGCTTCGTGCGCATTTTGATTATGGCTTTGTGTAGCTTCGTGCAAATTTCCTCATTGGTGTAGGTGTTGATATATTCGGATCATTGAGTTTTTCATATCATGGATACTAACCACATGTGCATTTTTTGTGTTAATTGATATACGTGAAAAATGTTGCTTTTTGTTGGTGTTTGTGTATATGAGTATTTTGTTGAAATGATGATGTTATTCTCTCTAAATAATTGAGTTGATTTCCGTCTGATTTTAATTAATATTCAAAATCTTTTATGACTTTCTTATATAATTTCGAGGATGAATATGATGGTTTGTCATGTACTGAATTGATGTCTGTAACATCCCGCTTTCTTTGAGACATTAACTAACGAAATTTTAAACGTAAAAATACATTTTTGTATTTATGATTGTCTTAAATACTCATTTACTTTAAAATCATTTAATAACTATTTTAATTATATTTCAAAAAATAATAAATCAGAGTATTTACAATTACTAAAAGTAAATTTAATACATTAAACAAAAGAAACTCCTAGGGTCAAAACTCTTGACGTTTGACTACCCAAACATAAATCCTAGTTGGTCACAAACTTTGGACTTGTGGAAAACTCACCAAACAAGTCTAACACCAATACAGAAGTATCTCGGAGCCTCCGACTACATGCTATTGTACTTTCTCGCATTTCTCCTATTAGGTTGATCGTGATATTATTCGCTCAAATAACACTATATGTGACGTCCTGTCAAATGTAAGGGTCATCTCCAAATAACAAGTACAGAGCAAATATGCATGCATATATAGTTGTTATAACAAAAATATAAATAAATCATATATTTCATTTAACAGTTAAAAATCACAACGCACCAAAGATATAAATCAAAAATGCACAAATCCTATTTGTTAGACTATATGTCAATGCATGATTCCGGAATATCACCTCCCCCGCAAGGGCATTTCGTGGGTCCTTCCAAGCAACACCACTAACTCGAGCTTCGTGGGTCCTTCCAAGCAACACCACTAGCTCAACATCCCCGCAAGGATCTGTGGGCTCCAACCAATTATGGACGCACCACACAACTATGAATGCATGAATGTAGACACTTTTGTTAGTAACAGTATAGATCACTCAATCAAAACGTCCAAAATCATTCAACCTTGTTCTAAACCAACCTAGTTTAGACCCAAAGTAATCACCTTGAATAACCACAATATGTCAAACACAACCATTATAACAACGTATGATATAACATTCATTTTCCACAATCTGAGCATATCAAGCACAACAGTTATTAATATTCATTTTAAAGATAACACATAAACAAAATCAATAAATAGCATCACAGTACATTTATATCACATATAATTCAAATAGGAAAGCAAATGGAGTGATGCCCTTACCATTACTAAAGTTATATTTAGAATTATGCTTCACAAACTCTTGTCTCACTCATTTCACATCTGCTGCTGTGCGAGTACGGTTTCTCCCTCTCTGAACGTCATTTCGCCGATCCGACCGTTGAAAACGTGGATCTGAATGTTGCGAACATGCTGTCCGAAAATCAGTCCGATCTAACGGTTAACGAATGCACAGTCAATAATTTTCTGATACTGATTTAACAAATTCGGGAATGGAGTTATTCATCTCTTTTCTCTTTTGGTGGTTGTCTTTTCTATCAAAGTGGTCTCTCTCTTTTTCTCTCCTAAACCCTTTTTTTTATATCGCAGAGTGTTTTTTGAATGGAAGACGTTTGTTTTGTCTTTGTTTCCTTTTTATCAAAAAAGATTAACTTTAAGCCACAAGTGGGAAGTTAAGCCAGAAGCGGAGAACGTTAAGGCAAAAGTGGTAACCTTAAACCAGAAGTGGGAACTTGACAGAAGTAGAGTGGGGAACATTGACAGAAGTGGAGAAAGTTAAGGCAGAGAACCTTAAGCCAGACGTGGGGAACTGGATAAGGTGGTATTAAATGGACAGAAACGTTAAGCTGTGGCTAATGTGGTATTAAACGGAGAAACTGATATTTCAACCTAAGACATTTTTAACCGTTGTTTTTATTATTATTATTATTAATAACTAAGATTCCTTTTATTATTATTATTATTATTATTATTATTATTATTATTATTATTATTATTAAAAATTAAAATAACACACTACAATAGTAACCGACCATTTATAGAATAATTATCTCAACTCCTAATAAAGATGAAATGTAAAAATAAAATAAAATATTTGGGTGTTACAATGTCATAACTTGATACATATTGTTGTAGATTGACCCTTAAATAATATATTAGGTAATGTCGAGTTGGAAGAAAATCAAGAACGATTGTGTTGTTGTGTTACTTGTTTTCGTGACATTACAGGGAAACAGCATTACGGAATTGCAGTTGCTCTGAGTATTTTCTTAATTCTCACAATTTTAATTATTTTTGTTTCAACATAACTACATTTTTATTTTAATTAAATGTGGACTTTTTGCAAAATAAATTTCATTGTTTTATTTTAATAAAAATTTAATTGAAATTATTTAACTTGAATACTATTAAATATTTCATAAAATAACTAGAGATTAAAGGCTATAATTTAATTATTATTTCTTCCACAACTATAAAAGAAATCATTATTTTTCTAGCGTAATTATTTTTTCAGGTACTATTTCTTTAAAAAAATTATACACGTACTTTTTTAAAAAAAGATTGACGTTTGTAAACTAACGTATTAGATTAAATTTTAGAGTGTTACAACGTGGACGCCAGACTTCAATCCAGATACCCAAAAACAAACACAAATAATGTTGTATCGGAATAACAAGTCTTCCAAAAGAATATTGAATACACAAGATTCTTTTTGCAATTCTTGTAGTGTTGGATCACCAATATTTCTTGATGTTGCCACTAATCGTGTGTCTTTTGATCGATCTTTTGGTGGTGGTTACACTAGGGTTCTGGTAGACATTGATCTCAAGGCTAACTTCGCAACCAAATTCTTGTGGAAATGTAGCTATAGGGTAAACAAGCTTTAATTCTTAGGTGTTATAAGTTGGTTAGTTTTCAGTTAAATAGTTAACATTTGTTAGTTTAGTTATGATTACTATAAAAATTGTATCATATATTCATTGTAATTAACTTTTTTCATTGAATAAATTTCACATAATTTCGATCACTTATAATTATTATTTTTCTTTTATTTTATTTTATTGTGTTTTACTCTATTTTTTAATATGATATCAGAGTTATATAATCCACCAAGACCATCTTCTTCATTATTCTATTTTTCTTTCAACTTGTTATTTTTTTATTCAGTTTTCTTTTCATTTTTTTAAATGATGAATCTGTTTTATATTTTTATTATATTTAAAAAGTTGAATTGAATTGTATCTATTTTTAAATGAAAAATATTGACAAATATTTAAAAAAGATTAATATTATTTGTGGTGAGATTTGACTTGGTCAAATCCATCACTCGCACTTGTCATTTTTTTTCTCTCGTCGGTCTAACTCCCATATCTCTACTTATTTGAGAAATTGATTCATTTTTAAAATACGTAAAAAAAATTCACTTTTTCCATTTTTATTTATTTTCTCTCTTCGAGTGATATTTTTTTGATACATTTGATGTTCTATGACCTCTATAAGAAGGACATGTTGTATCCTTAAAGATTTGCGCTCATGGGAGATGCCTTGGGTTTTATAAGTGGTATTAGTAACTATTTGTTGTGAATATTTTTAATAATAATAAAAAAAAAAATATATCAGTTGTGAATTTGGTTGGCTCTTTATATAAAAACATTTGATGAATATAATAAAGTGCAAAGCCAATTTTGTTTTTGACGAGAGAAGGATCATTTCCTTTCCAAATTTTGAGATGTATAGAGTAATTTTGGCTAAGGTGTTTGTGAATAGAATAATTTTATTATTTTGCAAAATAGGTTTTAAATTGAACTTGAAAATTTGCATGGTTGTATGATTTGAATGAAATTAATTAGCAGTGAGGTAATGGGTTGTACAAAATGTTTTAGTTTTAGTGAGTTATTAGTGGGTTATCTTATTTTCTTATGAAACTTATCGACATATGTATGTATTAATTAAAATTTCATGCATATTTGAGATTATTTTAATATCTTATATAAGTATATTTATTTTATAGAAATTTTATTGAAAAATAAAAAATATTTATTGGTATATTGTTGATTAGCTATTGTATTACACAAATACAACGAGTTTATTGTTATAAATGATAAACGAGCTACTTAATGAAGAGATTATATATATATCTTCTATTTATAGAAAGTCAGATCAAAAGTGATAGTTTGACCAAAACCCCATGGTTTAAATTTGTTAATTATTTATCATTATTTATAAATATTATTTTTAATCACATGCATGCTTTTATGCAGGTCAATGTGTTGATGTGATTCGTTTTATTTTGCTACAATGAAATGGTAATAACTTGATTTTATTTGGGTACACTTGCTCACATACTTAGCAAAAAAAACCCATTCTATTTATATTTTTTAATCTACATTATCAACATTCCTTTTTAGAGCATACAAAATTTTAATGCTATCAAAAAGTATTCAATTTTTTCTTTAAAAAAGTATTTAAATTATCAACATTCCTTTTATTTGTTGCATTCGAAAATAAATATTTTAGATAGAAAATTATAAATATTACAATAAATGATTAATTTGTTAAAGATAAATGGTATGTGTATTATTTTATGTGAAGCAACACAACTGTTTAGATTTTAGATTGTAAAGACTATTTAATTTAGTAAACATGTGTTTTATTGATTTTTAATGGATGTTTATTAAAAATATATTTTAAAAAAGTTACTAAGTTGGTTCAAATTTTTCAATTAAAAAGGTTAAATGTTTATTTCACAAATTTCAATGACTATAATTAAGGGTGAGAATATATCCTGCTCATAAGATCTCTACAATTAAAATATTCAGGTCAAGTCGAATTTTTATTGAATAGGTCAATGCTTCTAAAAAAACGTATTTAATTATAAATAAATATAAAAAAAAAGTCAAACAAAAAGTTATTAATAAGCTTTTTTAGCTTTATCATGTTGACCTATTTAAATAAATATAAATAATATTTTTTATTACTACTATAATTATTATATATAAAAATTTTATTTTTTTTGTTGGATATTTAACTTTTAGTAATTTAAACATATTAGTCTTCTTTAGTTTTTGATATTTAAATATATTATTATAAAATAGAATTAAAGTATGGTATCATATAAAGTCATATTCTTTAAAATGTAATGTTAAATTTCAAAATAGAACTTAATTCCATTGACATATTAAGTCCTTAGTCTATTTAAATATAGGTTATATAGCACATGTGATCATTTAACTTAATTTCAGTAAACGTTTTAGTCTTTTATTTTTTTTTTTCTCAATTTGGTCCTTTTATTTTAATTTTAATTTTAAGTGACAATTTGATCTTTTATGTTTTAAAATGTCAACAATGTTATCTTTTTTTTTTTACAATATCATCAAAATTTTCAACCAAAACCCATAAAATTAATTATATTCTTTAATATAATACAAATTTCATCAAATTCGTAACTCAAATCTTCAAATAAACTCATATTTGTCATTCTTTATTTGATTTTGTTATAGATGAAAATATGAGTTTATTTAAAGATTTAAGTTATGAATTTGATGACATTGCATTATATTAAGGATGATAATTAATTTTATGGGTTTTGTTTGAAATTTTTGATGAATTTTTTGAATTTTTGTAAAAAATAAGGATAACATTGTTGACATTTTAAAACATAAAAGATCAAATTGTCGCTTAAAATTAAAATAAAGGACCAAATTGGAAAGAAAAAAAAATGACTAAAACATTAACTGAAATTAAGTTAAGGGACCACATGTAGTATTTAGCCTTAAATTAATATATGTTCGATTTATTCAAATATGTTAAAATAAAATAGATTTTTAAGTAGGCTAATAGGTCATATCAGACTTCCATCAAAATCAAATTCAGGTCTAAAGAGTAAGTCTATGATAGATCATATACAAAACTTAAAATTTTAATTTTTTTACTTATCAAATTCTAGTTTTGTAAAGTCTACATCAATCTAGTCTTTTCTCACCTCAAACTATAATGATTAATTTTTCTTTTAAAAGAGACTATGTTTATTTCTTCATTCTAGCTAATTCCTTGAAACACTTTTTCCTATAATAATAATAATAATGATATAATTTGAAAGATTTTGTATTAACTTATTACAAACCAAACTAGGTATCTCAATGGGGTAGAGGCAGATCCATGTAGTAGTTCACACTATCTATTCCGCTGAATAAAAATGATATTCTTACTTGTCACGTACTGGCGTGGTACATGTGTAATGGGTTTTTAGGGGATATTATCTCCTCACAAATATTTATTAAATTAATAAAATATTTTTTATAAAATAAAAATTAAATTCTACACAAAATTAACTTTTTAAACATTATTTTTCTGTTCATATAGGAAAAAATAAGTGTTTTATTATTAATTTATCTTATCATTTATCGAAACATGAATCTCAAAACTTGATTTTTCAAAGTGTCTATAAGTCTCTCATTAGTATAATTAAAGAGATTCTTCTATCTCTTCAGGTCTTCAACCTTTTGTCAAAGAGATTTACAATATTCTCTATAGAGCGTTAACTTTCTCGCTAAAGAAGATATATGTCTCTCTCTATGTGCCTCTCTTAATTTAACCGTGTCTCTTTCTCTTGAGTCTACTTCTCTTGTGAGTTTGAGATTAAAAAAAGTTTTTAGTATTTTGTATTTAAACTAAGTATAAATACAAAAGTAATTATATATATTTGTCGTGAGTTTGACTACCTACTGATAGCACCTCACTCTAACTTCCTTGTTAATCGAGGAATAGCTATATTTTTTTTTAATCACGAGTATCTGTTAAACTATTCATTCCTAAACAGATCCATGATGAGTTAAACATTAAACAAGGACAAAAGCGCTCAAAGAATCAATTGATGAACATTCCAACAAAAACGAAGTAAATAAAAATTATGTAAAACGAAAAACATTACACCTGTAGCTATAAATAAACAATGTGTGATGAATACCTCTAATTTATTTATATGCAATTGCAAGATAGTATACAAACTAAAGAGACATCAATTCTGATTATTAAATCATAAAACATCTCCTTCAAAGTAATCTTCATCATCAGGCTCTTTAATCTCAAACTTCACCCAATTCTTCATCCTACAAAGTTTAATAAAGAAGAAAAAACCAATCCCACCTATTGTCATTATACCACTAACCAAAAAAACAGTCTTAGTAGCAATAGCCATTATGTATATCAAAAAACCAGATGGTACCAAACACATGACAACCAACAAAGGAAAATTCATTGGAACCTTATAAGGCCTAACTAACATTGGCTTCTTCAATCTCAACCAAAGAAATGATGCAAATTCCAATAGCATACCCAAGCTATACAAAAAATTAGCTGATGAAATAATATCAGTGAAAGTCATATAAGAAACCCCAATTGTTATCAAAGTAGAAATCAAAATACCAAACCAAGGTGTATCAAACCATTTAGACTTAACTCCACAAAACTTTGGCAACATTCCAATATCTGCCATACCCAAAATCTGATAAGCACTACTACTTAATTGGGCCTCAAAAAGCCCAATTGCTGATAAAACAGCACCAATTTCAACCCAAATTTTCAACCATTTACCAGCAATAATCTCAGCAGCTTGCGCGTGAAACCCAGTTTCCCAATCAGTTTGGTCAACAGAAACAGCTCCAGTAACAGCAAAAAGTGGAATCAAATAAGAAACACAAGTAAACACAACCGCACTTAAAAGAGCCAAAGGAAATGTTTTTTTAGGTTTATCAACTTCACCAGCTAAAGTACTAACATTGTCCCAAAAATTCAAGTTCCAAAAAAGAGTATTGAAAAAAAGATTCCAATCCTTTTTAACACCCTTTTGTCCCAAACTAATCCACCTATGAGGATTTATCTTAGGGATAGCAATAAGAGACATTAAAACAAAAGGTGACAAAGAAACAATTGCAAGAACAACAGCAACATAACCGACAATAGATAAACCAGTGTAATTAAGAAAAGAAAGTGAAAGTGTTGAAGCAAGAATTGCTACAGAACGAGGCCAACCAGATTCAAAAACAGGGAAAACTTTTTTGACATAATCGATGCAAAGAGCAGGGAAAGCTGCTATGTTAATTACACCGCTAAGAAATTTCCATGTACCCATTAATGAGCCGGCGAATGGGCCGAAAGCTTTTTCGGCCCAAATTACGAAACCACCGTTTCCAGGAAACACGGTGGTTAATTCGGCAGTCACAAGGGCTTCGGGGATACTCCAAATGAAAGGGAAAATGAGGAAGCCGAGAAGGGCGAAAAGTGGGCCGGCGGCTTGAACGGCTGGCTCTTCACCGTATGGGCCGCCGGCTACTTCGAAGTAGATGAGGAAAATTAGAGGGATTAGAGTTATTTTTTTTGTGGGTTTGTTGGGAGTGTAGTTTATGGATGTTGATGATGTTGTTGTTGTGGCAGTGGAATTGTCGTGTTCTTCACCCATGGTTGAGTTGTTGGGTGAGAATTGAAATGAGATCGTGGAAGAGATATAGCTGGACTTTGACGCAGGAATCAATTATGGAACCAAATCGCGATTTTTGATTTATTTGTTTTTTCTTTTGGGGGAAAGATTTATTTGTTTTGTGAAATTATTTCGTATTTTTATTTTTTTAAATTTACGTTATTTACCTTGTTGAAAAAAATTAAAAGTATATTTTTTACACATGTATTTAATACATTATATTATATAGTGCCAATTTTTTAGACTAGTTCTTAAAATATCTTCACACAAAACTTACAAAGAGTGATTGCATATTTAAAAAAGTTTTGTATTGTTGTCCTGTACAAATTAAATCTAAAAAATATTTGTGTAATAAAATCTTAATTTAAATAAAATAAAAATTATCATAACTTAGAGGATTTCCAATAAAAACAATTTAAAGAAATGATGTAGACAAGAAAATAATCTTAAACTATCTCTTTAGTAAATGAAAATAAAAGAGAACTTAATTTTTTTAGAGAATAGGGTACCAAACTTTTTTCAGATAATTGATTTAATTTTTTTAAAGTCAAAATTTAAAAATTTTAAGTCAATCATTTGTTAAAAAATACTTTTCAGTCAATTTTCACTTCACGCAAGTTGGAGTATATGAAAAACTGACGTAGATAGTTGCTTGAATACACTCCCAATAAACGGTGTCCACTAGTGTTTGACATCTTTAGAATCTAGATTTGTTTTTTCTACTAAAAAGACAACTCTAAATTTGTTTGATAGACAAGTGCTTCCGTGACCAACGCGATTTACAGTTCATTATGGACTAATTGTTCAAATTCATTAAATGATTAATTCTTCAAATTCATTTGAAATTTTAAAATAAATGGCAGTTTTAAGAGCTATATTTACTTTTTTCGATTTTATCAAATATGCGTTAATTAGATCATTGTTTCAACTATAAAAATAAAAATTATAAACTATAAATTTTTATTTTTATTAAATAACATTTATCTTGATTAAAATTTTAAATATCATTTAAAACAGTAGATCATGCATCAAATAGTATTCAGTATAATTTTTCTTGATACATTGTTTCTTAAAATATTAGTTTGAATGTGTCAAAAATAAAATTACATCATCCTATTATTTCTATTTCTTTAATTTATTAAAAAATTTAACGTGACGTAATTGATGTTGCCCTGAGTCCAAAATAAAGAAAGGTTTAGGATTTAAAGAATATTAACATATTCAAAGAAATAGTAATACCAGTGTGTCTTTTTATAACATGACTAAATCATTGGAGTTAAAAGACTTTTTTAATAAATTAAAAAAAAAAGATTTAAGTCCTCTTCTTCGATAATTATTTTATTAAAGAATTTACTCTCCTTTTCTTCAATAAAAAATAAATTTAATTACAATTTAATTCTTTGTTTTAATTATGTGATTTTGGTTCTATTAATTTTATTAATCAATTTTAGTCCCTCAAATTTTTAACTACTTTGATTAAGTCTTTCTATACCATTTCATTTGTTCAAAAATATTAGTATCATTTAATTTGTGAAAATGCTTCCCGATTTTGCATTTTAAAATTTGTGTTAATTTTACTCGTTAATAAGAAGGTAATAAATTTTTAAAGTGAATAATTGTTTATATTTCTAGAAACAATGAAAATGTCAAAAAATCAATTTTCATTGTTTATAGAAATGTATATCTTCATTAACTAGCATTTTATCTTATGTTTATGACAACGATTTATTTCAATAGTCTCTCATTAAAGTAAAATAAATACACATTTTAGAAAATAAAAACATAAAATATCTTCACAAAGTAAATATCCCTTTAATGTCTCACAATCTATTCAAAAAAATAAAATTCGTTAAATTATTTTACACATTATTTCACTTAAATTAGCCACGCCAATCAAGAAAATCCAACACAAAATAGAGATAGATCCAAAGTGAGGTCTAACCTAAATAGGGTGTGATAAGGCAACATCGACTTCAAAGGATCACATAGAGCGGAAACCACCCATGACGTCATCCGTAGAAGCACACGTGTCCAAAGATAGAATCTAGAAGCACTGACGTGCTCCTAATGTCCATGCATCACATATCGTAGTCAAACCAAATAAAACCTAACACTTATCTCAATATGTCGTTACATTTTGGATAACAATAATTCCGCTATGATCTTAACAATCACTTCAGTAATAATAACAATATACTATAACAAACATGAGCTAAATTACTTTATAAATAGGGGGTTTGCCTCTCATGTAGTACAAATATTACTCGTCCAATTAGTATAACGTTATATTACCTACTCACACTCTGTCTTACTTTGACATTAGAGTGTCTCTCCAGGTGAATCCCCTGTTCGAAGTTGGAGCATGCAAGGAGAAAGAGCAGAGACCAAAGTTTGTTGCGTCAAATGTGAAGTCCACATCATCAACACTGTTCACCTACCTTGTGTTTTATATAGGAACAATAGCGTCCACTGTTGCGCCCGATAAAATTTCCCCAAGCCTCAAAATTCCACTAGTATGATGATCACCAAAAGCAAGGCTATCATGGAGCCTTTGCAAGGAGATCCAAGTCAACAAAATCATGAGTCCATCATTCAAAATGGGGACCTCAATATCAAAATTTACCACTTCGAAGACAACCTAAGAGATAAATAATAACTATTTTTGGTATTAAATTAGTCTTTTATGTTTGTAAATGTTACAATGTTGAGCTACTTTTAGTTATAACTTCCTTTCAATCAATTTTAGTTAAAGATTTTTAAAATTTTACAATGAGTTTTTCTATCGATCATATAAATAAAAAAATAATAAATTTTCAAGTAATTTCATTATGGTTTAGAGAATTTCACATTTAATTTCATGAACTCTAATTTCACATTGAATGAGTGTTTTTGTTCTTATCATTATTGCTATCAAAATCTCTTCAACATTTATTCAGTTTTATTAAAAAAATTAAGAAAATTTTGGCTTTTAATTTTACTGATTTTAAGTCTGGATTGTCAGTGTAGACATTTACAAATATAAATGACATATTTGAAATTAAAAGAAAGATAAATGAATAATTTGTTAGAAAAAAAAAAGATAAAAAACCAATATATTATTTTTGTGTAACATAAAGGACTGGATGATGTATTTTGCTATTAATATTTAATGAAATACATTCTTCTTTAAGGGTGTTGTAAGTATAGAAGTACGCCTAAGAGGGGGGTGAATTAGGTGTTAGTAAATTTTCTTGTTTTCAGTGATATGGTAGTTGAATTTTCTGAGTTAATATAATGTCTACTAATAGTAAGGTGCAGTAAATAAATGAACACTGTAGATTTATCCTGGTTCCCCTTATAACCAAGGGTACGTTCAGTCCTCTTACACACCACAAGAGATTGATCCACTAATTGTCAGAAAATGTACGATTCTCACCCCGAGATTCTTGCTACAAACTTCTAACAACACTTCTAAGATAGCACACCATTATCTTAGATTAAGCAAATTTTAAGAAAGTATTACTTTCTTTTACAAGTGATACAATATGAAAATGAAATGAAAATGAAATGCAAGTACTTTGTAAAAAATCAGAATTTTGTTCAAAGTTGTTCAAGGTATTGATTCAAGGATTGTGTCTTGTTTGATCGGAAGTTATGAGGTATTTATACTCCATAAACATCTCTTCAGATTCGTGGCTATTGATCCAAGAGGTTTGATGAAAAAATACAATGATCTGGAGCCATTCCAGATCTGAAAAATTGTATTGCTTCCAATTGTATTCGAATACAGGATGTGTGTATTCGAATACACCTCTTTGTAACGTTCAAAAATATTCAAAAATTACACCTTGTATTCGAATACACATGTGTGTAGTCGAATACAGATTAGTGAAAATTTGCCACTGACTTACTTTGTATTCGACTATAGAAGGTTGTAGTCGAAAACGGATATAAGGATTTTGGCCACTGACTTGAAGTGTATTCGACTACACATAGTCGTAGTCGAATACAACTTTGAGACTTTTGCTTCTGACTTGCTTTGTATTCGAATACAGGATGCTGTATCCGAATACACTTATGTATTTTGTCAAAAATATTAGTTTTAAGACTTTGTTAAAGCTATTTTTACTTTTGAAAATACTTTATATGCATATGTAAATATGACTTGTTCTCATGTAATTGAAGTAT
>NC_021161.2:34351155-34373655 GCF_000331145.2 Cicer arietinum
TGATAACAAATTTCAACTTAGTACATAAAACATACCATAAAACAAACTACAAATTAAGACATGAAACAAACTACCATGCATAATATAAGGTAGTACTTCAACGTATTACAAATAGAATCCTAGTGTCGATCAAAATCCGTTGGAATGTGAAAATGATCAAGTTTGTCAGATAAACTACTAATGTCCCGAGATAAATCGTCATGGTTGCGAGCAATAGTAGTTTCAATGTTCTGGAAGCGAGTGTCGATAGAAATGGTCAGATTTTCGAATTGAGTTTGGAAATAATCAAGGCGGTCCATGAGCATTTGATTGGAGATATAATCATCATCAGAGGCTGTTTCCTCGCCATCTTCATCAGCCTGGGCAGCAGTATTTGAGGGTCCAACAGTGTCTTCTTGAGCAGCATCAGATGGTTGACCATAATCACCTTTATGCACAAAAGATTCAAGCTCCTCATTCCATATGATCCTCATGCTAGGCAAGACACCTAAATCCAACATATTTTCTTTTGTGGGTGTATACATGACTTCATCAGAGAAGTCCACCCCAAAGTGTTCCAAAATCCGGGAAACTTCCTTCGCATATGGTAATCCAATTGCCTCTCGGGATCATATTTTGGAATGATAAATCGCTTGTTAGAGTAGAATGTGCGAAAATGATCAATTTCTTCCGGTGTGTGTAGAAGTCGGGATAAATCCGTGATGTTGGGATTCCTTGTTCGTTTTCTTGAGGGACCCATTGCTGCATGCTTGGTTCTTGGTCCTCGTTTAAAATGTGAAACAACTTTTATATCTGGGCAAAAACACGAAGGTGTATTCGACTACACCTAGTTGTATTCGAATACACATTGTTCTGGGAACGTGTATTCGACTACACATAAGTTGTATTCAAATACATAAATTTCTGAAAAAGTATGTATTAGAATACAAACATTTGTATTCGACTACATATGCGAATTTTTGCCTAAAAAGCTAAATTTTTATGGAAATCTCAACATGTAACACACAAGTTTATATGTCAAGAAACAATAATCATCAAGAAATTTTATTTAAAAAACTTTAAGATGAAATTTTTGAAGAGAGATGACAGACTATATGTATCATGCAATTTCAAAGATCGTTTTCATTTAAAATACCAAGTTCTCTTCGGATCTTATAAAATGAGTCCTTAGGTAAAGGTTTTGTAAAGATATCAGCCAATTGATTGTGTGTATCAACAAACGTTACCTCAACATTACCTTTCAGCACATGGTCGCGTAGAAAATGATGACGTATATCGATGTGTTTAGTCCGAGAGTGCATGATTGGATTCTTTGAGATGTTTATTGCACTTGTGTTGTCACATCTTAGGGGAATGCATCCAAGATCAACTCCATAGTCATGTAATTGTTGTTTGAGCCAGAGAATCTGGGCACAACAACTTCCTGCTGCTATGTATTCAGCTTCAGCAGTACTAAGTGCAACACAAGCTTGCTTTTTGCAAGACCATGATACTAGTGCATTGCCTAAGATATGGCAAGTGCCGCTTGTGCTTTTACGATCTGTTTTGCATCCTTCATAATCTTAATAAGAATATCCAACTAGGCTACATATGCTACCCTTGGGGTACCATAGGCCTGCATTTGTCGTTCCTTTCAAATACTTCATAATTCTTTTAACAACTACAAGATGTGATTCTTTCGGATCTGCCTGAAATCTTGCACAAAACAAACACTAAACATAATATCTGGCCGGTTGGCTGTTAGATATAATAAGGATCCAATCATACCTCGATATTTGGATATGTCGATTGAAATACCTGATGCATCTCTATCAACATAGGTTCCGGAGCCCATTGGACTTGCACTTTCTTTGCAGTTTTCCATTTCAAATCTTTTGAGTAATTCTTTACAATATTTTGCCTGATTTATGAAGATGCCATGCTTAAGTTGCTTGATGTGAAGTCCAAGAAAATAGTTTAATTTTCCCATCATGGACATTTCAAAATTTCCTTGCATTATTGAAGAGAATTCTTCACATATGTCATTGTTGGTTGATCCAAATATTATATCATCAACGTAGATTTGGACCAATAAGGTGTGACCATTATCTCTTTTGACAAATAATGTTTTATCGACTTTCCCTTTTTCAAATCCTCGTGCACATAAAAAGACGCTTAATCTATCATACCAAGCTCTTGGAGCTTGTTTTAGATCATAGAGAGCCTTTTTTTAATTTGTAAACAAGTGAGGGATTTTTGGAATCTTCAAACCCAGGTGGCTGTTTGACATAGACTTCTTCATTTATCTATCCATTGAGAAAGGCACTCTTCACATCCATTTGATATAACTCAAAGTTCATGGAACAAGCATACGCAAGTAGTAAACGTATTGCTTCTAATCTTGCTACCGGAGCAAATGTTTCGTCAAAATCTATCCCTTCCTCTTGATTGTATCCTTGAGCGACCAATCTAGCTTTGTTGCGAACAACTATGCCATTCTCATCAAGTTTATTTTTAAACACCCATTTTGTACCAATGATGTGTTTATTTCCAGGATTAGGAACAAGTTCCCAAACTTGGCTTCTTTCGAATTGATTGAGTTCTTCTTGCATGGCAAGTATCCATTGATCATCTTTAAGTGCTTCACCAATTTTGGAGGGTTCGATTTGAGAAACAAACGCCATGTTTAAGCAAGCATCTTGCAATTTTAACCTTGTTGTGACTCCTTTATTTATATCACCTATGATGTTGTCAATAGGGTGATATCTATGGGTTCTCCATTCTTTAGGAAGATCATCACTTTGCCTTTCAATATTGACTCCACTTTCTTGTTGAAGTTCTTTGCTTGGATCATTACTTTCAAAAACATCATCATCATCACAAGAAATAATATTTTCTTCTTTTATGGGGTTAGTTTCATCAAAGGTTACATGCATTGATTCTTCAACTAATAAGGTTCTTTTATTAAAAATTCTAAATGCTTTACTAGATAAAGAGTAACCGAGAAATATACCTTCATCAGCTTTTTCATCAAATTTTCCAAGGTTGTCTTTACCATTATTTAACACAAAACATTTACATCCAAAAATGTGAAAGTGAGTGATTCTTCGACTAACAAAGTTCTTTTATTGAAGATTCTAAATGCTTTACTAGATAAAGAGTAACCGATAAATATACCTTCATCAGCTTTTTCATCAAATTTTCCAAGGTTGTCTTTACCGTTGTTTAACACAAAACACTTACATCCAAAGATGTGGAAGTGAGAGATATTGGGTTTTCTTCCTTTGTAGAGTTCATACGGAGTTTTCTTAAGAATTCTCCGAATGATTACCTGGTTGGAAACATAGCATGCTATGTTTACAGCATCTGCCCAAAAATATTTTGGTAGGTTTGAGTCGCTTAGCATAGTTCTTGCGAGCTCTACCAAAGATCTGTTCTTTCTCTCAACAACCCCATTTTGTTGTGGTGTCCTTGGTGCAGAAAAATTGTGGAAAATGCCATTTTCTTCACAAAATTCTTCAAATGAAGTATTTTGAAATTCTCTTCCATGATCACTTCTAATTGATACAATTTTGGCAGATTGTTCGTTTTGGACTAGCTTGGCATAGTTTTTAAATGCCTTAAAAGCTTCATTTTTACTTGCCAAAAATAAGGTCCAAGTGAACCTTGAGTAATCATCAACAATAACTAGTCCATATGAGTTTCCACCAAGACTTTTGGTTCTTGATGGACCAAACAAGTCCATATGTATCAATTGTAGTGGTCTAGAGGTTGAAATGACATTTTTAGCTTTGAAAGAACTTTTTGTTTGCTTACATTTTTGACATGCATCACACAATTTATCCTTTATATATTTCATTTTTGGTAAGCCTACAACAAGATCATGCTTGACCAATTTGTTTAAATGATCCAGGTGAATATGAGCAAATCTCTTATGCCATAGCCAAGCATCACTATTGTCGCTTACCAAAAGACATTTCATTTTTAAGGATAAATCGTCAAGATTAAGTATAAAGATGTTTTTGAAACGTTTACCGATAAATTGTATTTCTATTGTAGCTTTATTTTGGATGATACATTCATCTTTGTTGAAGGCTATCTTGTATCCTTTATCGCAAAGCTGACTAATGCTTATGAGATTGTGTTTTAGACCTTCAACATATAGTACATCTTCAATCAAGGGGGATGGGGTTGTGCCAACTTTTCCAATGCGTTAAATTTTTCCTTTATTGTTGTCTCCATAGACCACATATCTCTTTGATTCAAGAGTCAATGCTGAAAATTTTGTTATATCACCCGTCATATGTTTAGAGCATCCACTATCTAAGTACCACATATTTGAGGTACTTTTTGTGCATACCTGCAATATTAAAATCAAATTTTATTAGGTACCCAATGTGCTTTGGGTCCTTGATGGTTAGTACCTTTCTCTATCCACACGTAATGCCCTTTTGGAATACTAATGTTTCTAACATGACAAGTATTAGGAGTGTGACCCTTGAGACCACAATAAGAACAAGTAGGAGTAAATCTATTTTTAAAAGCATGTGTAAGAGACTTACTATGAATAATTTTCTCTTTATAATGGTGATCCTTTTTCATAATTATAATCTTTTCTTGATTGAATTGATTACTTGCTTGGACAAAAATGGTCTTATTCAAGTTTGGTTTATCAAATTTTGAGTATCCAAGACCACTTTTGTCATTTGAGTATCTTTGCATATTTAAAACATTTTCCAAGCCTATTTGTCCTTTTTCGTATCGTTCAATTACTCTATTTAATTGAACAATCTTGAAGGAGAGGGACTGACATTTATTGCATGCAAAATTCTGTTTTAGTTTTTCAGAATTCTTTTCCATAGTGTCAACTTTTTCTTGAAGACTTGAGATTTGTCTCTTTTGTGTTGACACTAGTTTGAACAGATTTTTGCATTCAATAAGTAGTTCCTTGATGGCGTTTTGAGCCTCATTATATTCTAGAATCAATTCACTATTATTTTTATGAAGATGAAGGGAGTCTATGTTACTAACCTCTTCTTCGTTATCTGATTGATGTGATGCCATCAATGCAACATTAGCGCATTGTTCACTTTCTGTTTCTGAAGATGAACTCACTTCGTTGTCTTCCCAAGCTATGTATGCCTTCTTGAAGTCTTTCTTTTTGGTGATATTTTTCTTAATTAGGTTTGGACAATCTGCCTTGACATGTCCTTGTTTTCCGCATTCAAAGCAAGTGAAGTTTTGATTTGAAGTATAACTATCTTTCTTCCTAAAACTTTTCCTTTTGAAAGTTCTGTCATTTTTAAGAAACATACTAAATTTCTTAACAAGGAACATAATATTTTCATCTTCATCTGAATTTTTGTCTTTTATTTATTCTCTTGATTCGGTCTTTAGAGCAATGTTTTTGGTCTTCTTTTCTTGACTTTCATTTTGTTCTAACCTTCCAAGTTCCATTTCGTGCTCTTGGAGTTTTCCAAAAAGTGCAGAAAGAGACATCTTTGATAGGCTTTTCTTTTTAGAAATTGCCGTTACTTTAGGTTGCCAGCCCTTGTTAATGATCTTAGAACTTTAAGGTTCAATTCATCATTAGTGAATATTTTTCCAAGAGTCGCCAAGTGGTTGGTCAGATGAGAAAATCTTTTCTGCAAGTCCAGAATAGATTCTCTAGGCTGCATTCGGAACAATTCATACTCTTGAGATAATGTGTTGAGTTTGAAACGCTTTACCTCAATAGTTCCTTCATGTGTTATTTCAAGTGTATCCCAGATTTCTTTAGCTGTTTTGCAATGAGATATACGAAAAAATTCGTCCATTCCAAGTGACGATTGCAACATGTTTTTGGCCTTTTTATCAAACAATACTTTCCTTTTGTCATCATCTGTCTATGAGACTTTCATCTTTACTTCTTCTTTATTATTGATAACTGTTTTTGGAACAAAGGGACCATTTTCTACCGCTTCCCATATATCATCTCCTTGTGCCTCAACATATGCTTGCATGCGTATCTTCCAAATATCATAGTGTTCACCAACGAAACATGGTGGTTTATTGCTACTACCACCATCTCTAAAAATTGGTTGTGCGGAAGCCATTAATAAGGACCGAGGAGCAAATTACCGGAACCTGCTCTGATGCCAATTGTAAGTATAGAAGTACGCCTAAGAGGGGGGTGAATTAGGTGTTAGTAAATTTTCTTGTTTTCAGTGATATTGTAGTTGAATTTTCTGAGTTAATATAATGTCTACTAATAGTAAGGTGCAATAAATAAATGAACACTATAGATTTATCCTGGTTCCCCTTATAACCAAGGGTACGTCCAATCCTCTTGCACACCACAAGAGATTGATCCACTAATTGTCAGAAAATGTACAACTCCCACCCTGGGATTCTTGCTACAAACTTCTAACAACACTTCCAAGATAGCACACCACTATCTTAGATTAAGCAACTTTTAAGAAAGTATTACTTTCTTTTACAAGTGATACAATATGATTTGAATAAGAATAAGGAGAGGTATATTGATAAACAATCCAATAACAATTCAAGTACTTGAGAACCTTTCTGAATGATATGAAAATGAAATGCAAGTACTTTGTAAAAAATCATAATTTTGTCCAAAGTTGTTCAAGGTATTGATTCAAGGATTGTGTCTTGTTTGATTTGAAGTTATGGGGTATTTATACTCTATAAACATCTCTTCAGATTCTTGGCCATTGATCCAAGAGGTTTGATGAGAAAATACAATGATCTGGAGCCATTCCAGATCTGAAAAATTGTATTGCTTCCAGTTGTATTCGAATACAGGATGTGTGTATTCGAATACAGGATGTGTGTATTCGAATACACCTCTTTGTAACGTTCAAAAATATTCAAAAATTACACCTTGTATTCGAATACACATGTGTGTAGTTGAATACAGATTAGTGAAAATTTGCCACTGACTTACTTTGTATTCGACTACAGAAGGTTGTAGTCGAATACATATATAAGGATTTTGGCCACTGACTTGAAGTGTATTCGACTACACATAGTCGTAGTCGAATACAACTTTGAGACTTTTGCTTCTGACTTGCTTTGTATTCGAATACATGATGCTGTATTCGAATACACTTATGTATTTTGTCAAAAATATTAGTTTTAAGACTTTGTTAATGTTATTTTGACTTTTGAAAATACTTTATATGCATATGTAAATAGGACTTGTTCTCATGTAATTGAAGTATTGGTTTGTATCATATACCTTTATATTTTAACATTTAATATTTGGATTTGAAGCTTTATTAATGAATATATTTGAATTTCTTTTTGAGGTTGTTGCTTTGACCATAATGGTTGATCTTTGTCTTCATCAAAAACTTGTAGTTTACAAGTTTGTTTGTTAATTGATTTTTGGAGGGGAGAACTTTAAAAAGTCAAATATATATTTGATATTTTCAAAAAAATAAAAGAATAGCATAATATTATATGTTCATGTATTATATTGTTCTTTTAATTTATTTAAATATGAAATATTTGTTAAAATATAGATTTCGCCCTCTAAAATATCTCCCTCTAAAATCCTTTAATATCTATCTCACAAACAGACCCTAAAGGGTTCATTTATATTTGTGAAATTATTTCAAATTTTTATTTTTCTAAAATTTGTGTTATTTGATTTGTTAATAAAAAAAAGTAAAGGACAACAAAAAAGATTAACTTTTATGCATGACAATATAAACATTTTACACATGCATCTAATAAAATCATATCGCAATGTTATTTTCTTAAGTTAATTTCTAAGTGATATTCACAAAAACTACAAAGTTTTTGTATACAAATTAAATTCAAAAAAAATAAAGTTGTATGAAAACTATTTATTTAAATAAAAGAAGATAGATATTAATAAAAGGAGGCGGCAGATACTAACATTTTTTCAAAAAATTGATTTAATTTTATTTTTCAAGTCAAAATTTAATAATTTTTAGTCAATTACTTGTCTTAAAAAAAATTAGTCAATTTTCACTTCATGCAAGTTGGAGTAAAGGAAAGTGAAACTCGATAAACTGACGTACATAATTGCTTGATATTCTACATTTTCTTATATACACTCCCTAGGAGTGAACAAAATTCAGTTTTGAACTAGAATTGTTTGAAAATTAAACCAAATTGGTTTTTAGTGTTAAAAAATTGAACCGAATCGGTTTTCAGTTCAAAAATCTAAACCGAACTATTTTATAAACTGATGAACCGGTTTATTACTTTGAACCGAACTGAACTGATTTAACTTAGTTTTTTGCTTTATATTGGCCAAATTTGACATAATTACCCTTAATTACTTCTAAAAGAACAAATTCGGTTCAAGTTTTTTCAAATAAAAACTGATTCGGTTTGGTTTTTTCGAACTGAAAACCAGTTCGATTCAGTTCTAGTTTTAAAAACTCAGTTCAAAAACAGTTCGCTTCTCAATTTTTATAAATCAGTTCAATTCAAAAACAGTTCGGTTCAGTTCTGCAATTTGGTTCAATTTTTGATTGTTTTAACACTCCTAACACTCCCAGAAGATGGTGTCCATTAGTATTTGACAGTTTTACTAAAAAGAGAACTCCAAATTTGTTTGATAGACAAGTGCTTCCTATCAGAGATATTTTATTTAAATATTCCAGTTTTATTTATTTATTGAATTGCCTTAATTTAAAAATAATTTATGCGAATGTCCTACTTTTTTATTCAAGTAGGAATTCGTTTTTCTGGGAAGCGACCAGCTGTAGGAAATTATTTTTAAACTTTTATAGAAGATCGTTTTTTCGGGGAACGACCTGCAACTAGACATTATTTTTTTCATTTTAACATTTGTTATTATTTAATAAATTAAAATTAATTAAATTATTTAAAAAATAAAAATACTTATTATAACTATAATTATTTAATTATTATTATAATAAATAATTATTATAGTTATAATTAAAAATAATTAAATTAAAATGATTAAATTATATTATAATTTTTTTTTAAAATAAATTAAAATTAAAAATAAAATAAAAAACATCAAATTTGAGTAGATGTGCCAGCAGCGTTTGAACAATGTTTTCTAGTATGACTAGAGACCCAACATAATCCACATTTTCTTGGTACTCTTTCTATAGTGTTCATTTATGTTCTAATACGTTTGCTCTTTGGGCGACCTTTCTTGACTCTCTGCATTAATGGATTGTGACACAACTTAACACCTTCATATTGTGGCCAATATCTTTTGTTTGGTATGGGTTGGAACGCTTCATCGTAGACTTTTAGTACCGTTTCCACCTTGTACACATCAGGTATAAGGCTCCAATAATTATATTGTATGCTAAAACATGCTGCTATCACATGTGAACAAGGCATATGTTTTGCTTCATATTTCCCACAATCGCACCACTTGTTAGAAATATTTACACTGAAATGACCAATTGGTCGCCCTTCTCTTAGAACTATTATCTCGTGGACCATGAAAGTATGGTTGCTCCGATCAAAACTATCCACTCTATGATTGTTGGATTTACTTATTTCCAATTTCATAAAATTTATGCAAGTTTCTGTGTATACATGACCAGAAGTTAAAATTGATGCGTGTCGTTTTCCCATGGTTGGAAACAGTGTCCCTATTTTAAAATAAGTTGATTGGACCGAACAGTGATGGGAAGGTTGTGCGGGCCTTTTAATACTGCGTTGATCGACACCACAAGGTTGGTTGTCATCTGACCCCAACGGCTACCTCCATCGGATGCTTGAATCCAATATTGTCGAGGTATGTTGTCTAACCATTTCAAAGCATCCAGGTTTACTATGTCGATTTCTCTGCGATAGTATCGGTATGTAGGCTCATTGATCAAGTAATTTATATTGAAATAGTAGACAATGCATTATTACACTAATTATATAAATTAAGAATGAAATTATTAAAAATTACACTACTTATAAAAATTAAGAATGAAACTATTACCCATAGAAATAACTTTTTTCTTCAAAGCATTGTCCTTAAATTCCCTTGCAAAACTTTGTGAAATATGTTGGACGCATAACATATGCTTTGACGGAGGATCTTGTCACTCATTATTCGAATCATTATAAGCTCTCTTAATGGATTATTGTCTATCTGAAATCAAACAAATGTTGGCTTGTGAGTGACGTATTTTCACAAAAAGAAACTCCAACCCTCTTTTGTCTCATCTTCCACAATAGCATAAGCAATAGGAATTACATTGTTGTTGTCATCTTGTGCAACTGCTACCAATAGAGTTCCCTTGTACTTGTCGTACAACCATATCCCATCGACTTGTACTATTGGTTTGCAGAATTTAAACGCAGATATGCACGAAACAAAAGCCCAAAATAGTCTATGAAAGATCCTTATCCCATCTATCAAACTATTCTCATGATAAGCTGGAATGGTTTCCATTTCAATTTTGGTTCCTAGAGCAAATTTTTGCATAACCAACAACCTCTATGGGAGTTGATTGTAAGACTCTTCCCAATTACCATAAATTTGTTCAATCGCTTTATTTTTTCCCATCCAGACCTTTCTATAACTAACTGTATAGTTGTGTAAAGCCTGAATCTGACCAATAATTACCTTCATTTTGATTGAATTTGAGCAATAACTGTATATCATGTTAGAATCGAGCTTCGTATGATCTTGTGACAATAAAGAATTTGTGCATGTGTGTGGCAAATTCAATTTACCAATCACCCACAATTCACTTTCTTTGCATTTAGAAGCTCTGCATCAACACAAAAAATTTGGACTTGAACAATAAATAACAAACCTTTCTAAATCTGATTTTTGTACCACATAATTCAATTCAATGATTGTTTTAAATGGTAACGTTTGATTGCACGTATGCATTCATCTTAAAAAATGTTGATGGATGTGGCCAACTACGTAAGTATACAATTAAAGATTTGGCCTCTTAAATTATTTATTACAAGTTATAATTTAATTATTTATTTTATTTTTAAAAATTTGATCTTTTTGTTTTAAAATTTTAATGTTTTTATCATTTTTTACGGAGTTTGTTTAATAAAAATAAAATAAAATTATGGTTCTTCATCTTCAAATAAACACACAAAAATTCATCCTAAAAATCAAATCCTAAAAAAAAAAATCTTCAATCCTCAACTTCACCTATCCTCTTCAACTCCGTAAAAGTCCATTCCCGACCTTGTCTTCTTGTCCTTTTTTCACTTCTACTACTCTTTGCTTCTTTGCGCTACCCACAATCATCCAACATATATAATTTTATGTTCCATCATTACTTGTTCAGCTGTCTTCAAACATGCATATTTTATACTGCCTATAAAAGATAAATATTATATTACTTATTTAAAATTGAAATTGAATACAAAATCTCAGCTTTGAAAATGCTGATGGAACGATAGTTGAAGGAGGTAGTTAGTCCTTTGATCCTAGCTCCTTGCCTAGGAGTGTTCCTGCACATGCTTTGACGATCAATTAAGAATTTGTAAGAGAACGAGAGATTTTAGGGTTAAATTTTATGTGTACCATTATGACCTCAGGGGTCTTCTTTATATACTAAATCCTTTTAGGTTTCCAAAAAATTTATATTGTGATCATAAGAGGGAAATTCATGATCTTTGGATCACCCTCTGATGTAGGACATTTGTCCTTCTAATCAGGAAATCATGAGTTTCATCCAGTGGCGATAGTCACGGTAAGATTGCCATCAAGAGGCTCAAAATGAGGGTGTAGGTGAGCTATCATGTCCATCACCACTATATTTTCTTCTCGTCCATCTAGTGGTCATGCTCAAAGGTCTAAGTGAATTATTACGCTGGATAGCGTGAAGTAACAATGTCAATTTACAAGGAAGGGGGGTTTGAATTGTAAATGTACCTTTTAAAAGTTCCTATTAAAAACTTAAGAAAATAACTCAAGATTGATCTTGGTTATGAAAACAGAAAAATGGAGAACGTTCTTGGTTTTTTTATTAAAAACAGAGAACGTTTCTTGATTAGTTTAAAACAGAAAATCAGTTTGTGTTTTATCTTAGTTAATCAATTAAGTTTAATAAATAAAGAGATATGATAGAGAATACCACACAAAGGTGTATCCTGGTTCACCCAACTTGGGTTACGTCCAGTCCTCACACTGTGAGATTTTTCACTAAGTGTTTAAAACAAAGAACCTTCTTGATTTTACAGCACCTAGTCTTGATCACCCTTGATCTGTTTCAATCTCTATTAATTTTCACCTAGAAAGTAACAACAACACCTATCTAACTTTGATAGGATTCAATACAATCTAAATAAACTATAAATAAACTCTTATAGTTTGAGTTTTTACAATAAGATTGTTTTTTGACAGAATCTGAGATATCTCAACTCTTGTTTGAGATTTGATTCTTTACAAAGAATTCAGTAATAATCAAGCAACCTGATATGAGACTTTAGAACTGCTTCTTCTTTGCGAAATTTGAGAACTTCAAGTATGTGTATGTGATTGATTTGTGGGATTTTACAGCACTTGAATTTCTTGTTGTATTCCTGGATATTGGCCTTTTATTTATAGGCTTTAGAAGCATTTAATGAAGGTCAAAAAGAGCTGTTGGTAGTGCTCTGTATTTTTGACTGAAACCAATATTTTAGAATAAAAATAATCCAGCCTTGAATTGATTTAAAACTGCTTTGACTATTTTGTTACAGCTTTTAAATCAGTTTTGTCTTCTAGTTAAAAAGTCTTTGAAGTTTCTTCCTTAATCTTGGATGGTACAATTTCGATCTTGAGTCTTGAATGTGGCCAAGAGAAGTTTGGAGAAAGATTATAAGCCATTGGAGAAGATAGCAGACTACTGTTGGAGTTTTACAGGAAACGAAGATTGATTATCAATCTGGATCTATCATTTTGATCTTTCTGGAGATTTGATGATCAATCTGGAGTTCTTGTTTTGATCATTCTGGATGTTCTTTGTAATGTCTTATCATATATCAAGGTTGATCGAACTTTCTTGACAGTTTGATTTTAGAGTTCCAAACTATTTTACTTTGACTATTTCGAGACCTTCGATTTTAGTGATCTGATATCTTTTTCAAGCTAGGATGAATCCTTATTGTTCTTTGCCATGTACTGATTCTATTTGAATGAGATTTCGAGGCATAATCTTTGTTAAAGAGGTGGAGAATGATTGGTCAATATGTTGTGATGAACATTCTTGAAACTTGAGATCATTCTCTGCAGAATGTTCTCGTTGCTATCTTTTCTACTTTGCTTGATTCTATTCTTTATTAAATTCACTCAAAATCACAAGTTAAATTAACATAACCTTTTAGAATCATAATTAACTTTCTTAATTAATCTTTGTTTATTTTCATCAAAACTTTAAATATGGAGTTTGTTTCAACAATCTCCCCCTTTCTGATGATGACAAACATATTAATTTAGATTTTAATTCTGATTCTAATATCAAGTATTTAAAGAGCTTAAAAGCTCCCCCTCAATTTATGCAGTTTTTAATTTGACTGAATTATAAAATACTATATGCGATAAACTGGTTTTTCATTTAATTTGTGAGCAGAATTACATAACCAGAAAACAAATTAAAAGCTAACTTAATTCTCCCCCTTTTTCATACAAAAAGGTAAGAGAAAAGTGACTAAGATGCTAAGGATGGAGAGGATCCTTCCGAAGAGGAGGATTTTCCTGGTGGTGGAACTTCGGGAGGAGGATGAACTGGATGAAGTGATGGAGGTGGAATTCCCAGCTTGGGAGCAAGATGCTCTGTGAGCCAAGTTCTCGGCAGAGTGATTTCCTGATCTTGTGAAGCTGTCGAGCCATAATGATCTACAGAGCAGCCATGATATCTGTGTTGGAAGGTTCAGACTGGCGAGGAGGAGTGCGAAGATGAGTTGTTTGCTGAGTAGTAGTGGCAACAACTGTATTGGGAGACCCAAAAGTAGATGGAAGAGTGCCAACGGATGCAGACATGAATGGGAGAGACGCAGGTGGGGTAAACAGATTTCTAGATAGGGCAGCAGGTTTTGGGAAGTTTAAAAATTGACTGATGCTAAAAACAAAAGACCTGGTTTTTTATGGTGAGACAAATAGTGGGGACATGGTGCTGATGTTTTGATTAGTCAGAAATGTCCCAAAATCCTGAATTGGGGAGCGAAGAAGTTGAGAAAAAGAAAAGAAGTCAGTTGAAGAAATGGTGGATGATGTAGGGAGAAAGGTTGAAGGATTTTGGTGCTTTGGTGGAGAACATTCTTAAGGAGGTGAAGAACGTTCTTGAGTAGGTTCTAGAACTGCTTCTTGTGAGTGATCAAATGAGGAGGTGTAAATGGAATGGGAATTTTGGCAGTCCGGAGTCGAGCAGATCTTTTTCTTTTGAGAGATGTGGGAAAGGAAGATGTGGTGGATGAAGGTGGGACAAAAAGTCTTTCTCATATGAGAGAGATTTTTGGTGGAGAATTTGGAGATTTTGATTAAAGACTTTTCAGAAGAAAGGGAAACTCCAAAATACCTGAAGACTTTAGTCAATACCATTCCATAAGGTGTTGGTATCTTGACCTCGAAATAACAGAAAATATATCAGTTTTCTTTACCAAATTAATCAGTATCAAGTGCACAGCGGAATTTAAATTTTGAGGCATGCAAAGTTAGCAATATAGAAAATTAAAGAGAGAGAGTTAGAGAAGAAAACACAGAGATTTATCCTGGTTCGGTTGTCAACAACAACCTACGTCCAGTCCTGAAAATCCAATCGGATTTCAGATTTTCTTCTCCTTCAATAGAAAGAATCAATTACAGATTGTCCAGTTTCCTCCCTGAAACCTATCTATCTTAATGATCTCTTTCCTATTGAATACCCTCTGATCCTTGTAGATACTCGTCAACCTATCACAGAATCACAGTGCGACTCTTCCTTGTTGAACACTCTTCACCCAAGAAAGTAGCCACCAGTTTCTAGCTGGTTTTCTATCAACCCTTTGATCCTTGTAGACAATCGTCAGCCTAACACAAAATCAAAGTACGACTCTTCCTTGTTGAGACCTCTCACCCAAGAAAGTAGCCACCAGTTTCTAGCTGGATTTTCAACGTTCGTTTTGGTTCAAAGATTTATTACAGAAAGAATAAAAGACGTAAAACAAAAGGGTCTTCAATCTTTATGAATGTTGCTCTTCACAAATCTGGATATTCATGGATTGTTCTTGAGCACATTATCATTTCTCTTAGATTGTCAACAAACTGTATTGAGATCTGTAATCACAATTATGAAGTTGTTAGTTTGTTGCCATGAACCGTTTTTGAGAGCATAAGAGAAATTATGAAAGTTATGAAAAAGTTATGTAAAAGTTCTTAGAAGTTATGAGAATAAAGATTGAAAGACATCTTATATAGTTTCTGAAAAACCAACTACGAAATCGATTTCCCAATCGATTTTGTAAAGTTATAAAATGAGCTAAATCGATTTGCCAATCGATTATCGCGATCTTGGTTTTCTTTAATCTTGAAACTATACAAGCTAATCGATTTACCAATCGATTCTTTAAAACAACACTTTTCAGCAGAACATGTCCAGACCTGTCTAAATCGATTGCCTAATCGATTTCTGGGAAACTGTTTTAATAAAACTATTTTCAATCGATTACTCAATCGATTTGCCAAACTTCAGAGTTCACTGTGTTTTCAACAAGTTTATTTCAATCGATTTGCCAATCGATTGTTTTCAAAACAGTGGCTCAGGTTTTTGATGTCAATCGATTTGTCAATCGATGTGATTCAAAATAGTGATTCAGTTTTAATATCAATCGATTTGCCAATCGATTGTTTTCAAAACAGAGGCCCAGCTATTTGACATCAATCGACTTGTCAATCGATTTGGTGGCATGTTCCTGAAAAGTTTTTACCTGGTGTTTAGTTCAATCGATTTCCCAATCGATTGTAACCAAACTTAATCAAAATTGAAAGTGTTAACAATTGATTGTCCAATCGATTGTATTTGTCACAGGTGAGGTCATTTTTCAAATGATATTTTATCAATCGATTTGCCAATCGATTTCCTCAGCACTGGAGTGCCACTGTGACTCATTCAATCGATTTACCAATCGATGTGTTATCATCAGGTTTGATTTGTGAAATGTTCAATCGATTTACCAATCGATTTTCTCCAAATCAGAGGCTACTGACTTGTGCATTTTTCATTTTTAATTGATCTAATCGATTGCCTAATCGATTGCACATTCACAAACACTTAGGATTTCCTTACACCCTTGTTATGAAATCGATTTCCCAATCGATTTACATATTCAGAATTCAACTTTTGTTGATTTCTTGTGTTCCAAGCAATTGATCCAAGTGTGTAGGATTGAATTGGTGTTCCTGAAATTTTGCTCAATTGAAATATTAGATTTATCATATTAAGTATGAATATTGTTGAATTGTGAATTATGTCAAAATTAGGAATCAAAGGATCAAAATCCAACATAAGGAACAATATTCTTCTTGTAGTCTTTGGTTGATGCACAAATCATGTGTTGGATAATCACATGAGGCAGGTTCAGACGCTTGCAATTTAGGAGATGGTGGATGAGCAGTGTGTCATTGTCAGATACATACTCATGACTCCCACAATGAAGGATTAGAGTATGTTGGCACATACTGTTGAACACTTTAGGGAGGGGTTTGAGGTATGTTGACAAGTAGCGGGTTGATCCTTCTTGAAACAGATCGGACATTACTTCAGTCTTTTGAAGTTTCAAAACTGAGTACCAGTTGTTGCCAAACACAGATGGGCCTTCTGTGGGCAACTGAAGTATGGAAGCCATAATGTCTGGAGTTAGTTTGATCTCAACTCCCTTTATCGTGGAAATAATAAGGGATTTGTCAGCAAAAGTTTGTGCGTTGCAGTAGAATGCTCGGACAACATCTGAGTAGTAGTATTCAGACGTTTGTAGGAATGAGGTCCAGCCAAGAGCATCTGTGGGATGCTGGACAACATGGCCTTCAATGATGAGTTTGTCAAAGACAAAAACTCGTTCGATCCCAACTGGGCGTTGAGCCCATTTGTTTTTGAGAAGAGGTGGAGGTAGAGGAACGTTCTAGAGTGGGAGAACGTTTGGCGTGTGTTGATGGAGAAGGTTGTGGACGTGGAGTGGATTTTGGAGGAGAGATTGTGTGAGCAGGAGAACGTTCTTGATTTGGAGAACGTTCTTGTGATGGAGGAGAGAAATGATTTTGAACAGGAGAACGTTCTGGAATTGAAGAACGTTCTTGAGGTTGGGGTGGGGAACATTGTGGAGAATGTTCTAGAGAGGTGGGTTGACAGTGTTTGAGGTTTTGTTTGGGAGCGAGGTTTTTTCTCCTTTGAGGATTTAGGAGATTTTTTCGAGCAAGGAATTGCGCAATCGTCATGGCATATTTTGTTTTCAAGGGTTTTGTTTTTGGTTTAGATTGAGAGGGTGGTTCAGTTTGTTTAGTGAGAGGGGAGGCGATTTCATTTATCAATCTCCATTTTTGGTTTGAGGGAGTTGATTGTAAGGGTTCAGAGGAGAAGGTTGATTTGGATGGTGTAATAGGTTTGGTGTTTGTTGGTGCCCTTGCTGATGTTGGAGGGAAAGAATCAGAAGAATCATCAGTCTCATAATCTGAGATGATGAAGTAATGTGGTTTTAGGTTTGAGGGTTTTGAAGTTCCAATTCCAGATTGAACCCTCATTGAGCGTCGTTGAGGAATAGTTTGGTTACGCAAATGTGGAGGAACTTGAGCCAGGTTTGGTGTGGGACAAGTGTATAGTGGTGGAAGAATAGAAGACAGAGGATTGGGATTGAAGATTTCTTGATTGTTTTTCTGACCAATTGTTGTCAACCTAGGGAAGGAGGAAAGGGATTTTGGGGGCTTTAAAGCTTGTGTCAGCACTCTATCTTCAGACAGAGAGACACATGTATTAAATGCCAAGATTTGCCTTTTTGGTTTTGAGAGGGAAAGTGATGACTCAGAAGAGAATGTTGGTTTTTAACAACGGAGAATGATGTTCGCGAAACGGAGACTCATAAACGTTCTCCGTTTTCTGCAGTAGCAAAATTTATCCAGAATTTTCTGGATTTTTCATGATTTTCAATTTTTCTTTGATCAAATTGAAACTATCCTCGACAAGAGACTTTGTAAAAATGTGAGCAAGTTGATTTTGAGTATCAACAAAGATTAATTCAATATCTTTCTTATTGACATGATCACGAATAAAATGGTGTTTTATTTCAATATGCTTTAATCTAGAATGCTGAATGGGATTTTTAGACAAATCTATCGCACTCGTATTATCACAATAAATTGAAATACTGGAATAACTTACAGAGTAATATTGGAGTTGATTTTTAATCCATAGAACCTGTGAACAACAGTTTGCTGCTGAAACATATTCGGCCTCTGTTGTTGACAAGGCTATAGTGTTCTGTTTTCTGCAAGACCAGCTGATTAATGCTTTGCCTAAGAACTGACATGCTCCACTCGTGCTTTTTCTTTCAATTTTATCTCTGGCATAATCAGCATCACAATATGCTATAAGATCAAAATGTGAACCCTTTCTATACCAAAGACCAAGATTAGTGGTTCCAACAAGATATCTAAATATGTGTTTTACTACTGTTAAATGAGATTCTTTTGGTGCTGATTGAAATCGAGCACATAATCCTACTGCAAACACTATATCAGGCCTACTAGCAGTTAAATATAACAAAGAGCCAATCATTCCTCGATACTCTTTCTCAAAAACAACATTGCCATTTTCATCTTTTTCTAAAGAAGAAGATGGATGCATAAGAGTGGTCATGATTTTTGATTCATTCATTTTGTATTTAACCAACAGATCTTTGATGTACTTTTCTTGACAAATAAAAATGCCGTTTTCATATTGTTTAATTTGTAAACCAAGAAAGTACCTTAATTCTCCCATCATGCTCTTTTCAAATTCACTTTGCATAAGTTTTGAAAAGCTTTCGCACATTTTTTCATTTGTTGATCCAAAAATGATATCATCAACATATACTTGAACGATGAGTAAATCATTTCCCTCTGTTTTCTTAAATAATGTGGTTTCGATTTTTCCTCTTAGAAAACCATTTTTAATTAGGAATGAACTCAGTCATTCATACCAGGCCCTTGGAGCTTGTTTTAAGCCATATAGAGCTTTGGTAAGTTTGAAAACATGATTTGGTTTTGATTGGCTTTCAAAATCTGGGGGATGTTTTACATACACTTGTTCATTTAAGAATCCATTTAAAAAAGCACTTTTAACATCCATTTGAAACAATTTGATAAGTTTATGAGATGCATATGCAAGAAGTATTTGAATAGCTTTAACCTTGCAACTGGAGCAAAAGTTTCATCATAATCTATACCTTCTTGTTGATTGTAACCTTGAGCTACTAATCTTGCTTTGTTTCTAATAACCTTACCTTATTCATCTAGTTTGTTTCTGAAAACCCATCTGTACCAATGATTGCTTGATCTAGTAGATCAAGTACCAGGATCCAGACTTCATTTTTCTCAAACTGCAGTAGTTCTTCCTTCATGGCAATTATCCAAGATTGATCAATGATTGCTTCTTTGATTGATTTTGGTTCGATCTGAGATATCACTGCCATGTTGTTTTCATCATTCTTGAATGATTTTCTGGTTCTAATCCCATCAGCTGCGTCTCCAATGATCTAGGTTTGAGGATGATCTTTAATCGTTTTCCAGCTTTTTGGTGGAGAATGAAACGGAGATTGTTTATCAATCTCTGTTTTCTGCAAACTGTTTTGCTGTTGTGTTTCGATTGGAGTTTCTTCTTCATCCTTTTTACTTATATCTAAGTCATCAAACTCATCAAATAATATTTGCATACTTATTTCAACAACGTTAGTTCTAAAACTAAACACTCTATAACCTTTAGAATCGGTTGAGTATCCAAGAAAGATTGTTTTATCAGATTTTGCATCAAATTTTCCAATGAGATCTTTGTTGTTTAAAATATAACAGTAGCAACCAAAAATGCGAAAGTAAGAGATGTTTGGTTTTCTATTTTTCCATATTTCATATGGGGTTTTGTTGATGATCTTTCTGATGGATACACGGTTTGTAAACTCTTCAGATTGATTATGTTTTATTTTTGTTCAAATTGCATTTATAAATTCTTCAAATTGATTATATTCATATTTTGTTGTAGATAAATCTTGATCAAATCTTCTACAAATTTTGATCAAATCTTCTTCAAATCTTGACCATATTTCATTTTCAACATGGTCAAAGATTTTCTTCAATTATAAATTAGAATCAAATCTTATTTTAGATTTTCATCAATTATAATTTTGAATCAAATCTTATTCTAGATTTTCTTCATCTATAAATTTGAATCAAATCTTATTTTAGATTTTCTTCAAAAACATGAATCTTCTTTCATACTATTTGAAATCAAATATATTGTTCTCATAAAAAAAATTTGGTAACAGGAAAACTCTTAATGTAAAACCATCTTGATTCCAACAGTATATATACATAAAAAACATAGTTCATTGCTTGATGCTTTCATATTTTATGACATCACTTGGGAGTTTTAGAAATGTATGATGATGTACTCGTGCCATCAAAACATATAGGAGAATTGATGCCTACGACCCATCCTTAAAACAATTGGCGATAGACACAAGAATCGCCACCTAAACACCTTTTTAAAATATGAGTAAGAAAATGTTGCATTTTCCTTTGTGCATGCTATATTAGATGGAAAGGTAGTTGTTGAACTTAGTGGACCTCTTTTTTCCATTTGGCATTAGCTATGACAAGACTCTTATATAAATACCCGATGCTTCTAGTATATGTCGCTATGCCTCATTATGGTACACAATCTCTAAGTCACTCTGAAGCTCCATTCCTTTAATCCTCGGGATGTAGGTCTAAATACACCCCACCCTCACCAGGTGATCCTCTATATAGTCCAATACATATAATATGCATGAACAAATAAAATAAAGTGGCTAAAATGCATCACAAGTTATAAAAGTGAAATGAGAGTAAAATAGATAACATATATGCCAATCACAAGTATTCACACAAAGTATTCATCCTCAAGTCATATTTCGGATCAAAACCTAATTATCTCTTGCATCCTTATTTACATGTTGACGCTAATCAGCCTGGTACCACAAACACGCCTCCTTTTCGTAGAAAGTCTCATTTGACTTCTCGTAAAGTATAGATATTATAAGTTGTTTTGCCACACACATAGTAGATCAAAAGTCCTAAGATAATTCCATCCGCACAATAATATGTTGTAAATCATGGTTAGAATTCCATTGTGGGAACAACCTCATGCCACGATGTAGACTTATAAAAACAATTAGGGTTATGCTCACATGTGCCCGGATGTGCCCTTTGGACACATGTTAAGGATACCAAAATAAAATATATATTGAAAAAAAAAAAAACATTATTAAGACCTACAAAGAGTTGAAAACATGAGTTTCAAGATAAAATTTGGATATTTAAATCATTAACATGTGTCCTTAAAGCACATGTCAATATTTCCCAAACATACATGCATTCTATATGAATCTTTTATATCATTTCAAAGTAATGACAACTCTAACTCATGGCATAATCTTATCAAACCAATCATTAAATACCCCATTCTCATTTATATAATTTACGTTAAAAGTCACATTTACAATCCATCACGTTGATATTTTTCATCACCACCTTGTCCTAAAGCAATCATCCTCAATATTCATATACACATGTAGCATGTAAACATGTATCACATCATGAATCAACAATTGTGAGTAGCACACATAAGAATAAAAATAATCTCCCAATACATCACATTGGATCATCTTGATAAACTACTATTGACAATATAATTCAATTATTGTCACTCTTAAGAGTCGCCAAATGAGCCTTGCCTAATCTTTGTTATTTATCTCTAGTATGGCTTATGTCAACCTACACATATAAATTTAGCTATTTTATGTTAGTCGTCCTGATGCGTACGAAATATTTACTCACCTTTTAATTAGTAATGCAACCAACGATCCTCCAATAGAGTTTTATCCACAAGTCCACACCACACAACCAATCTATACTTTTCCACTGCCCAACATCACATAAGCACTTTTGTCACTACGACAAAATCACTTTATACTAAAATGACCTATATTTTGCCAAGAGTCTAAAAATAACATGTTGAACTATTAATAACCATAACACATTATAAAGTCTACAAGTAGTGGTAGAATGATATTTATATAGCTTACCTAGTTTATTTTATGTAACATCGAAAATCCTATTTAACAAATGAAATCTTAAAATGATATATATTCCAAGAATGAATGAGGAAATGAATTTAGAAATAAGAAAATAATATTCAGAACATACCTTAAAACATAAGAACTACACCCTATAAGCTTTAGGCTCAAAATTCAAGCTAACACTGATAGAATGGATGAAATGGATTTTAGATGGTTGGAAGTGAATCATGTGAGGTATTTCTAAAATATTAGTGAATATATGTATGT
>NC_021161.2:34378655-34419150 GCF_000331145.2 Cicer arietinum
AATTCTTCTTTAATCTCTATCTTTTGTTTCTTTTTCAGCAGTAACTAAATCCTATTTATTAGGGATGAGTGATGTAACACCCCGTTTTTCAAAGCGAGGGTATATTTTTTTTTTCTAAAAGTAATTAAAACGAACAAAGAAATAAATCAGGAAATGCTTTTGGATGAATAATTGAGTCATTATAAATTACAAGCAGCGGAAAAGTTTCTCCAATTACAAATCCAAAACATTTCTACATAAACATCAAATGGTACATGGGACCCATTCAAAGATGATATAAAACTGATAATATTTGTATAAGTACAGTTTTCCAAAACTAAAATACTCCAAACCAAAAAGAAGGACCCCTAGTCCCTATACATCATCCTAATCTGATCATCCTACCAAAAACTATACACCCTGAGTAATCTCCACGCGCCCCGTGAGATCCTCCTAACACAACCGCAGTCAAGCATTCCCATCTCCATCCCTGTCCGTAGGGTACGAACCGGTAGGGCCGTCCTGACTCTCATCTGAGGGCAAAGCCCAGATTTCCACAATAGTGTAAAGGGTCACCAACCAGAAAATAACAGATAACACATAGCAATTAAGTTTTTGAATGCTCAAAACAACTTTTTAACTAAGCATGCACCTTAACAGTATTTTCAATGTGCGAAAAGTTCATACATTACATTGCCAATGAAAATGAAGGTAAAATGCAGTTCTCGATCTCCTAATTAACACAGGATAAAACAAGGCATGGATAGATTCATGAGCAATTAATCATACAACTAAAAATGAGGGTTTTCACTGAGCCAATCGATTGGGCAATCGATTGGGGTGAAGATTTTTAATGAAAACAGAATCCTGGGCTGAATTCAATCGATTGGTAAATCGATTGATTGGTTCCTGAGCCCCTGGTTTCGAGCCAATCGATTTCCTAATCGATTTGGTGAGGGATTCTTAATGAAAACAGAATCCTGGGCTGAATTCAATCGATTGGTAAATCGATTGATTGGTTCCTGAGCCCCTGACTTAAGGCCTAATCGATTGGGCAATCGATTTCTTAACTGATTCCTTTGAAAATTGTTTTCGAAATCGATTGGCTAATCGATTTTGTGAATTGGCCAAGTCCCTGTTTACCCATCCAATCGATTGGGAAATCGATTTCCCTGATCAGTTTTCCAAAAATTCATGAATTAACCTAAGTCATTCCTAATCAAGTTCACCACTTAACACTTAGCAATTTCTACGCGATTACTACGACACACAAAGGTTCGATAACCATCATACTCACACACAATACACAACACATAGCACTTAACACCTTCATCTCAGTTATCACGATAAATCAAAATTCGAATCACTCAATCATAAACTCAAATCAAACATGACTCGCGTGCCAGGCACCCTAATGCAATGCGTATATGCCAAAATGCATGGACTCGGAATTCCAAACCAAAACCCTCCTCGAAGGGCCGTAAATCATAATTGTACCGCCTATCGCAGGCCAAAGTACCAATTACCGAGGTGCCACCTATCACGGGTCAGCACGATTTACTAAAATGCGTAAATCATAAACGATTTACTAAAACAATTTTGTTTGGTCATTTGAGCCTTTCTAACTACCCTATGCAAATTTTATTATTTGCTAGCCCCTTTGAGCCTTGCCATTTTATGTCGGTTACTATTACTAGCCACATTACAAGTCAAAGACATGACTTTAATTAAATCACCTTATTTGGAGTTAGGTGAATATTTTTTTGTCCCGTCTTGGTAAAGTTCTAAGTTTGGGGTTGCTAATGGGATATCAACCGTTTAAGTTTGGGGTGGTGGTTCTAAAAAATAAATAATAATAATAATAATAATAATAATAATAATAATAATAATAATAATAATAATAATAATGAAGAACAAGAACAAGAAGAATAAAAAAAAGTCAATTTGTGTACTTTGATGAATAACAACTTATGGTTCTTTTGCCAATCTTGGGAATCTCCACAATGAAAATGTGAAGAAAAAAAAAGGTAGAATAATTTAAAAATGTGTACCTAACTCCAAGCAGTAGTAAAACCTACTATCCCATATTGTCCTACCATTACCTAAGCTCCATTACAACTCGAAAGTCCTCTAAAAGTGTAAGTGTTTGTTGCATTATGATTGCAAACTAGAATTTTTCCAAGCCTAGGGTAGGGTGATGGATGTTCTAGGATGTGAGTGATGAATTCATAACCCTTGCTAAACACTTGAGAGAAATTTTGATGATATTGTGTGTAGAGAGAGTGGAACTTGATGAATAAATTGTTGAGACAAAATCTCTCTCAAATGGTTTTAATGATAACAAAATTATTTAAAAGATTATGATTGGGGTTAATGACTAATCCGTTCTTTTGAGTGAATTCATATTAGAAAACAAGTTACTCATCATTAAGATAAAAAGGAGAAAAATATGACTGGCGGGTAGACATACAAGAGGATGAACCCTTAAGAGTATGAACCTTCAAAGTTGCAAAATATTCATCATCACTGAAACAGTGATTTTTAGTCATAAAGAGAATATAAAATAGTGTCAAAGAAGGAATAAATAAAGCAATTTAAACAAAGAGGTTAGAGGCCATATTTTACATGTACGAGGATGGATTGTACGAGGATAGACTGCAAGAGGATGGATCTATAGTCCACATCATCCTCAGATGTTGAAAACGACTCAACATATCAAATACAGAAAGGATGTAGCTAACAAGGCAAAAATATAGTCTTACATGTCTTGATGAATGAAAAAGGAAAAGGACAACTCATGTCTAAGTTTCTAGGAGGTTTGAACCTCCTGTACAGGATGGACTGAATCAGTCCAAGAACAGCTGAATGACAGTTTTGTAATTATGATGAATGACCTTGGACTTTTTGATTAAAGTCCCCAACGGTCATAAAGTGTTTGACACATGGAAATAGCATAAGAAGATCTCTATAAAAGGCATAGAGCTCTTCATTATCGACACACAACAACATTGCATAAAAAGAACAAGATTCTTAAAGCTATCAAGAGCAATTTCCATCATCTCTTTATACTTTTTATAATTTTACACTAGATCTTTGAAATATCTTTTAGAAAGTGTTAAGTAAAGAGAAACATCATACTCATATCACTTTGTATGATTTATAGTAAAGAGAAAGTGTATTTATAGTAAATTTCACAATGGAAATGGTGTTATGATTGATATATAGATGATATGTTAACCTTTGGCACCAATTTAGATGAGGTAGAAAAGATTAAAACTTTCTTATTAAAGAATTTTGATATGAAAGATTTAGGTGAAACAAAATTAATTTTAGGAATTAAAATCATAAGAGATGGTGTAAATTTTGGTTTATCTCAATCTCACTATTTTGAGAAAGCACTAAAGAAATTTGATCATTTTAATTGCAAATTTGTTTCTACACACTTGATCGAAATGTTTGTTTACAACCACATAAAGGATGTCATGTGGCACAACTAGATTTTTCAAAGGTTGAGATTGACATGTTGTTAATAGAGTATTAAAATATTTGAAAGAGACAATTAACTATAGTTTAATCTACTATCCAAAGCATATAGCCAAGTATATAATGGAAAATCTATACATATTGGTTTAAGACATAGTTATGTAAAGGATTTAATTTTAAATGGAGTAATATTCATAGTGTTTGTAAGAACTGAAAAGAATATTACAAATCCTTTGATGAATGGTTTGACAAGGGATATTGTGTTGAAGACATCATTAGAGATGAAACTCAAACCCATATCTAATTAATCATCAATGGTGGAAAATCAACTCACACTTGAGTAACATCAAGTCTTGAGTTCAATTATGAAAGTACACTATTAGAGTGATTGCAAGTACTTGAATATAGATACATCTCAAAAGTTATAAGTACTTGGACAATAAGTATAAAATTGAAAGGTTGAGTTTTACTCCTAATATACATATATCATAAATTTGTTGAAATACATATTATGAGTGTATTTCTGATATATTCTACCTATGTGAGGATACAGTGAGGCCGTTTCAAAGAGTTATAGGGTTTGACTCTTAAACTCTCATCAAAAGGGTACATGACATAAGGCTTTATCAAATGTGTCATCTTTATAATTCTTTCGATAGTATCGATATTTCATGTGTAAGTTGTGCACACTTGTTCTAATGAATAGTTGGTTCAAAGTTCGTTTACCAATCTATTCGAGATGAAATGAAACTCATAGCTAATTAAGTAGTGGTTCAAATCGTGAAACCCATAGCTTACTAAGTAATGGTTCAAATCGTAAGATATAGATATTTCCAAAATATTTGTGAATATATGTATGTATAAACATATTGACATGATAGAGATGTTGATTCAGTGGTTGCACGGAAAAGTGTTATTATTCAGCCACCAGACTGTTGCAATTGTTCAATTAAAATATGGGTATTATTTGTATATACCTTTTCATAAACAGAATGACATAAACACTTCTTCCAAGAGTTGTATCTCTTCCTCAAGTGACATTATATTCTATAAAATGTGTCATTTTGTACACAATGAAATACGAAATTTGGTCATTACTATCCACTTTGTCTCATCCATATACAACTTAAATTTCGATGATCTCGTACTGCCACTCCTTTGCCATGAATTTATTCATTTGCTTTAGTTATTGTGCTACCGGTTGTCAAGTGTAGGAGTTTCTGTTTTTTCATCTATAAAAATTATAAGCAATAAACGTGTCAATTAGAAGTGTGAAAAATTAGTTAAATTGATTTATGATTTATTTAAATTAATTTATTTTAGCTTATCAATTAATATACTTACTTGGAAAACTATTTGATAACGACTTTCAGTTAATTTTCATAAATTATTGTGAATAGTTTAGAAAAACAATTTAAAATTTATATATAAACCATTTAACTTTATTTTACCTTGTGTAATAAAAGTAAAACCATGATCATAGATACTGTACCATCCATTTCCTAAAAGAAATTAAATCTCTATTACTTAGACTTACATACTCAATTAATGCCTCAATTTTTCACAATATGTACTTTTATATACTAACACTTCAAAACTGTAATAATTAACTATTTTTTTTATAAAAACCATAACCCTCTACTACACAACAGTGTAGAGATTTTCAGGCACATAACACCCCACTATTTTTCAAGAATCAAACCAACTTCAACAAATGAAGAAAATGGTAACTGTGTCAAACTATATTCACAAATACACTACTATCAAGAAATAAGTTACTTTCAAGTCAATTAGCCTTATTTTCCATATTATCTTTGTAAACAGTTCAATAGATCACTTTGAAACATCACCAATATCAATAATGAAAATGGTTGTCAAGGTGAAGCTGAATCTAGACAATGTTGACGACAGTCTGGGGAGTTACTTTGCAAGGGTGACAATGGTTGTCTAGGTGAAGCTGAATCTGAATTATCAAAATCAATCTTCTTTGCCATTGGGCTACTTGTCTTGGGACTAGACTTTCTCTTGTTTGACTGCAAAATTCAAATTAATTAAATTAAACGGATTATAGAAATGAAATGATACGAAACTGAACATGTATAGCAAATTCAACATGCTCCCATGATTCTTACCTGGGCTGATGTACTGTTGGTAAGTTTCCCACCAGAAACTGGACGACTCCTTTCCTTGCATTTCATCGCTAACCTTTTGTTCTCCTTTTCCAATATGCTATTTTCATCAAACAGTAGTTTTCCCTATGGTTTATCAAGCCAAATCAGTTATTGCATTTTATAATAAAAAAACTGAAAAAAGTACACAATATAAGAGGCTCATCAATCCTCACCTCCTCTTCAGCTCTGTCAAGGTTAATCCTTAGATGCTCTTTATCCTTTTCTAGAGACATCAATTCAGCAACAAGAGACAAAACTCTCCGAGTTGATTGCTGTAAGCTACAAAATCCAATGATATTAAGGCTTATGAGAGTTAAATATTAAGGCTCCTGATGCTAACATGTTAATTGTCTAAATATGTCTAAGAATAATGTAACAATAAGAAAACTAGACAAGAGAACAGGAGGAACAAAGAAGTACAAGGCTCACCAGTTCCACATTGACAGCAACTTCTTACAGTGCTCATTTTCTCTATTTGCGTCCAAGAATTCATACGTAGAAGAATCATCTTTACTAGCAACTGTTGCCAAAAGGGAGTCAAGCAAACTCTCCTCCCCAACTGTGCTTGCCGAAGAAGAATCAACCTTATTAAAACAAATTAAATATCAGCAGCTAACATTCAAGACCAAAGGATTAGAGCTTGTAAAAGCCACCCACCCCCATTTCAAGTTTTAAGTGAAAGGGTAAAAAATATGAAACTACAGGTAAGTATATTCCTATTCTAGTAGAAGTAGTAGTCCAAGTTGTTTCCTGACTTAGCAGTACCAAAATAAGTAGTTCGTATAAAAAATAATTCCAATGTTTCATGATACTAATGGAAATCAAAATTAGATTACGAAGCGGTGTTGTTACTCGCAGATTGCAGAAAATAGCAATTTGTTCAGGTACCACAACACAACAGTGCTAAAGTGCCGCTATAGCCCCCATTTGACAATATTTTGTACTAATTAGCGTATCGTGCAACATTAGCAGTTTGTTTAAATTAAGCTACACTATCATGCTATGTTTGATAGAATGATTGCAGATTAATAAAAGTGTTCAGTAAATAGAATATTGAGAAATCCAAATTGAAAGGAGAGTAAGCATGTTGGCAACTTGGCTATTTAATAACAAGCTGATAGCATTAAGTTCTAAAGTCCGTACTATCAGAATCTAACACTAGCATGTTTTGAAGTCCTGCATACCAGAGTTAAATCAATTATGCCCTTAAGAAATCCAAGAACATCTAAGGAAGATACCTCGTATGATTTTCAAGTAAAACAATGATTTAAATCAGAAAATGAAATTCCAACTACTCAGGGATGGAGCCGGATTACCACCATTACCATGTCTGGGTAAACTTTTTTATAAGCCATATGTAAAGACATGGTGTAAAACATGTGTAAGTTCACCCATAATGTGGAATAAAATCGATAAGTAAGATAATGATGTTATAAAAACATACACTATGTGTTGCTTGTGATTGACTAAATTTTTTATAGCAGCTTCGGAAGGAAAATGAAATGGAGGCATTGCGGTGAGAGAGATAGAAAAGAAAAAGAAAAAAAAAAAGGAAGGATAGACTCCCACCATGTATGATGTCTAAACCCAGTGTTGTTAAATCAATTATTTAGTACAAAATGTTTTCAAATAGCAAATGTAGTGGTAATAAAACAGTGTTGCATAATTTGAAGAAACCGCTAGTTCCTATGCAATCCAGAATTGACAACACTGTCTAAAACCCTCTCCTAAACAAACCCAAAAACTACTTATTTTTATACTAAAAAATCAATTAAAAAGTTTTTAAATCACAGGATGGATAAACTCTGAAAATAGTGTAATTATTCAAAAACTCTAGATGACCTGTATCTCATAAAAAGTTCTACAGTACACCAATGATTAAGAGCATTCTCACAATCACAAAATCTTGATAAAAACAAAAGCATTACGTAGAAGCCGTTTCAAAACATTCCACCATGCAACACAATTAGTTGTCTAAATTATATAATTCATTAACTAATTAATTAATAACTCAAAATCACGACTTCAAAACAGAAAACAAAAAGGATGAAAAGAGCTATACCGATTCATCCTCTTGCTGGCATTTTTTCAATTTCATCTCATACATGATCAAGTCGCGTTCCAACTCTTCAACTCTTATATAAGCCTCCTTCGCACGTTCGTCAGCTTCATTCCCAAAATCCATCAACGCTTCCCTGTCATTATCATAAAGCGCACATTCCTTTTCCAATTTTTGACAATGCGCCACCAGACTCTCACACTCCGCCGCCAATTTCTGATTCTCCTCAACGAATTTCTTTAGCGTTAGCGCACTCGCACACGCTTCATTCTATTCAAAATTAAAAAGAAATAAAAAATTGAAAAGCAAAAACAGAAATGATCAAAGGAAAAATGGAAGGATCCGAAACAAACGAACCTTAGATGTTTCGATGAGTTCGTCTTTTTCCTTTAACTTTTGGAGAAGTGAAATATTCTGATCGAGGAGTTTCTGTTCAGATTCTTTGGAAGCACGAAGCTTGATGTCGAGGGTTTCAGAAGAAATCGGAAGCCCTAGACAGTGATCGATGGATTGCTTGATAAAATTGTCGATTTCAGGAGGAAGAGACATTGTTATTGTTATTGTTGCTGAAAATGAAAGGTTCAAAATCAGTGGTTACGATGTCGCAGAGGCCTGAGACTGAGAGTGGTACAGTAAAAATAAAGGGACGCGAGGGTCACAACTCAAAAATATGCAAATTCAATTCAAATTGAAATCTGAGGAGCCGTTGCGTTGTTTAAGTTTTGAAAAATTTATATTAGGGGTTTTCTACATGACCAGGCATTTAGCTTTTGCTTTTACCGGAAGTGTGTTGCGGTGCGATTTGGCTAGGTTATGGAGAAAAATCATCTTATCCAAATAAATAATTGAACCAAAATTCATTTGATTTAAAAAAAAAAATTAGTTGCGATTTCGTTTGGTTTCAATGACATATTTAAAACAAATTTATGAACTCATTATTAAATATTAATACAAATTACAATTGTAAAATTTTTTTATTGACGTTACTAGGCAAATCAAATTACTTAATCAGTCAACAACATTATGGGAAGCATTATGTCAGTTACACCAAGCCAAATTACAAGAAAAACAACACAATACAATTTAAATAAATTATATGTTGCAACACTTAAATAATTCATAATTTTCATTCATGGCAGCATTCAAATTTTTACTTTTTTTTTTATATTTTTTTTATTTGATTAAAATGCTACACTCCAAAACAAATAGAGAAATGTCCTACTTTTTTATTTCAGTTGTTGATTCCAACTTGAAGATGTGACGATGTGAAGACAAAAAAATTTATTCTTAATTAGATAGTCGCATTCTCGGGATGCGACCTTATACTGCTATATTTTTTCTTGTTGTCATTTTATAAATAATTTTGTTAATTATTAATTTTGTTTATTATTAATTAATAAATTAAAATATTCAAAATACTATTAATAAATTAAAATACATTAATAAAAAATAATAATTTTAATAATAATAATAATAAAGTAAATTATATTAATAAAATAAACTTAATTAAATTCAATTAAACAAACAAAACACGTAAAATTAAAGAAAAATACACAAATTAAAAAAAGAATACATCAAATTCATATTTTATTATTATTATTTTTATTAATTTTTATTTATTAGATAGAAAAATATAAGGAAATTGTTACAATAATATACTGAGCAAGTTGTTACAATAATGTGTCAAAATAAATAAGAGAAAATTGTTATTATAAGATAAAGTTGTTATAATAACGTGTCAAACACAAACGTGTCCCTAATATTTTGTTTGTAAAATAAGAACGCATTTTCTTAACAACTTTCTCTTGTTTAAGTGCATTTTTTCCCTCCAATTTAATGTGTTTTATTTTATATTTGATTGACAGTTTTTTGATTTTTTTTATTATTTTTAATTTATTAAATAATCAATAACTTAATTGTTAACAAACTAATATTAAGTGTTAATTTAACTGCAAAATAGAATTGAGTTGTCAAAATAATATAACATGTTATTTATTTTCGCGCATCTATTCAAATACGTTAACTTTGATATTTTGTTTGATTTTATTATTAAAATTTTATATTTTTTTAAATATTTTTATTATTATTTTTTAATTACATTAACAATATTTAATTATTATTATTTAATTATATTAACAAAGGAAAAAAATGTTGTTAAATAAGTGGGAGTTGTTAAGATAATAAATTGTTATTTTATCGACAAAATATTATGGGCACGTTCTTTATTTTGATAAGTTATTAAAACAACTTTCTCCTATTATAACATCTTCCTCTTATTTGTTTTGGCACATTATTATTAAAATTATTATTCTTTTTATTATTATTATTATTAAAATTTATAATATTATTAAAATTATTATTATTATTATTAATTATTTTATTTATTATTATTATTTATTAATTTATTTTATTTTATTAATAGTATTTTGAATTTTTAAATATTTTAATTATTTATAATTTATTAAATAATAATAAACAAAATTATTTATTAAATAGAAAAAAAAGGCCATCTATTAAAAATAAAATATTTTATATATATATAAAATAATTCCTCAAAATTTCATTATTTTCTCCCCACATTCATTATCATGTACAATATGCAAAACTAAAATAAGTAGACATTTTAATAATCAAAAACTAAAAAATAGAAATAAATTTAAAATGTCTCACAATTCATACATAATCAACAACAAAATTGAAGCATATGGCTCTCATTTCTCAAAAAAAAAAAAAAAACTAATGCAGCCACTTCGAAACAAGACTAAAATAAAGCTAAAAGACTTCATTCATGCAGCATTCAAAACATCAAGTTCAAATGTAAATCAACTTCAAATGTAGTATTAGTTTTCTTCTCCAAATCCTCCATGAGATACAAATCAACTTCATGTACGTTTTTATTCTCATCAAGATCCATGTCATTCTCAAATTATAAATTCAATGCATTCTCTAAAACAACAAGTTGCGTCACTTCCTTATCATGAGAGGATTGAGAGGGATGTTCATAATCACCTTGACCAACAAAAAGCTTATAGCTATTAAACATATCGGTTAATGTATCATGTATCTTGTCACACAAAAAATTAGCAACTTCTTTTTCATAAGACTTTTTCAAGCCTCACTTAACATATTGAAGCTTATGTCTAGGATTGAGAACAAATATCAACATGTTCAGCCATTTTTGTAAGCAATTTGTATGAACTACCTATCTATTTCTTGAATGTAGTCAATATCAAACAATGCTCATTAAAATATTGAGAAGAAGTCACAACACTTGAACCTGACACCTTATTAGTGATATCATAAAATAATTTCAAGAATTTAACAAAGTAACTTGCATTCTCCCAATCCTCATTATTTGGAACTCCACCTTCCATAAGCAAAAACTCATAACACTTCTCATCCAATCTTTTAAAAGCTTTTCAAAACTTTATTCCACTTTTCAAACATTAAGTGGATTTCCACCTAGTGGGAACATCCAATTGAACAAAAGACTTGTCTTGCATCCTTGCTTCTTTAATGCAACATCTAAACCTATCCATACAACTAGGAGATGCACAAACATATTTAACTACATTCCTAATCTTGCTAATTGAAGAATACATTTTTCCCTTTTAATCCATTTTCGACCTCAAGATTTAAAATGTGCGCACAACACATAACATGCATATGCTCCCCTTTTAATGGACAACACATAACATGCATATTCTCCCCTTTTAATGGACGTGAATTCCAATCCTTCTTCTACTTTTTAAGTAAGAGATAACAACATCATTTAAACTAGTATTATCAATCGTGATGGTAAAAACTCTACGTATTTGCCAACCCTTCAAACATTTTTCAATTTTCCTCCCCTATGATTCATAATTAGATAAAAATAGAGAATCCTTTTATGTAACTTTCAATCTTGATAAATGAAATGTGCACTTAGACAAAGATAACTGAAATTTTGGATAAAAGTCCAACAATTGGTTGTTAGACTAACACCTTGCAATCCCCTATTAAAAATACTTTTTAACTTATGCTTCTCATTTGTAACACCTCCATTTTTAACAGTGCGAATGCATTTTTTTTCTTTCAAAAACAACTCTATAAAATAATATGTCATAACACAAAACGATAAAATCATAAATAATTACATCATTCATACCAACAAACAAAGATAGTTTTTGGGACAATAATCCAAAGTATACAGCTAGAAAATACATTGTGGCTATGAAACCTATCAGACCTCGTTCATACCCATGGGGTATTCTCGGCAAACACCTATGGATAAGTGTTCTCCAAGAATGTTATCCCTCACATGATCACGTCAAAAAAAAAATAGAACATGGACCCACCAACAAAAGTCAACTGTCAAGGTATGTCATAGATACAATCATCGCTTAATCAAATAAGTAAAACCACCAATAGAGAGGTGTAAGTACAAAGGTACGCCTAAGAGGGGGAGGGGGGTGAATTAGGTGTTAGGAGATTTTCTGGTTTTTAGAGTTTTAGTGGAATATTTTTGAGTTTAGGATTGAAGTATGTAAAAATATAAATGGCTGAAAACTAAAGAACACAATAGAATTATCCCGGTTCCCCTTATGACCAAGGGTACATCCAGTTCTCTTGCACACCACAAGAGATTAATCTACTTGTTGTTAGAAAATGTACAATTCAGAAACTTAGTGGATTATTTTTTTGTTTAAGATTGATGTATGTAAAAATATAAATGGCAGAAAAATAAAGAACACAATAGAATTATCCTAGTTCCCCTTATGACCAAGGGTACATCCAGTCCTCTTGCACACCACAAGAGATTAATCCACTTATTGTCAAAAAATGTACAATTCCCACCCTGGGATTTCTACTACAAACTTCTAACAATACTTTTAAGATAGCACACCACTATCTTAGATTAAACTACTTTAAGAAATTACTACTTTCTTTTACAAGTGATATAATATGATTTGGAATAAGGATATAAGAGAGGTATAATGATTTCAATCCAATAATACTTCAAGTACTTTGAGAACCTTTCTGAATGATATGAAAATGAAATGCAAGTACTTTGTAAAAAATCAGAATTTTGTTCAAAGTTGTTCAAGGTTTGATTCAAGGATTGTGTGTTGTTTGATATGAAGTTATGGTGTATTTATACTCCATAAACATCTCTTCAAAATCGTGGCCATTGATCCAAGAGGTTTGATGAACAAATACAATGATCTAGAACCATTTCAGATATGAAAAATTGTATTGCTTCCAGTTGTATTCGAATACAGGATGTATGTATTCGAATACACCTCTTTGTAACGTTCAGATTTATTCAAATTTTGCACCTTGTATTCGAATACATCTTTCATGTAGTCGAATACAGATTCGTTTGCCACTAACTTGCTTTGTATTCGACTACAGCAGGTCGTAGTCGAATACTGACGCAAAGGTTTAGCTACTGACTTGCTTTGTATTCGACTACAGCAAGTCGTAGTCGAATACAGATGCAAAGGTTTAGCTACTGACTTGCTTTGTATTCGACTACAGCAGGTCGTAGTCGAATACAAATGCAAAGGTTTAGCTACTGACTTGCTTTGTATTCGACTACAGCAGGTCGTAGTCGAATACAGATGTGAAGCTTTTGTTTCTAACTTGCATATGTATTCGAATACCCTATGCTGTATTCGAATACACTTTTGTATTTTGTCAAAAATATTAGTTTAAAGACTTTGTTAATGTAATTTTGACTTTTGAAAATACTTTATATGCCTATGTAAATATGAATGGTTCTCATGTATTTGAGTTATTGGTTGTATCATTTACCTTGACATTAAAAATCTAATATGTTTGGATTTAAAGCTTATCAATGATGATATTTGAACTTCTTTTTGAGCTTGTTGCTTTGATCATATTTGTTGATCTTTTTCTTCATCAAAAACATGTATTTTACATTATCCCCCTTTTTGATTATGACAAAATGTTGTTGTTTTGAAGAGATTGTATCATTCAAACATTGCTCACCCGTAATGTATGCGTACTCCTCCGTTGATCTTGAATGTATGTGATCAAATTGAAAACTTGTTTGAAGACCTACAAAGGTTTTTAAAGAAACAACAATACCAAATTTTCTCCCCCTTTTGACATGATCAAAAAGAAGGAAAGATAGAGAACCTTATAATTCCAAGCATATAAACAAGAATAAAGGGAAAATAGCACACATTGTAAACAAAAGAGAATGACAAATGAAGGATGGAGTCATGTTTACTTAAGTACACCATAAAGACAAAAATGGTAAGCGAGTTTGAATATTGTCAGCATTAATCGATACACAACCAAACTACAATAATTAAAATCCTTGCATTGAAATATTACACAATTCGTTGGAATGTGAAGGTGATCAACCTTGTCAGATAAACTACTAATGTCCTGAGATAATGCGTTATGGTTGCGAGCAATAATAGTTTCAATGTTGTGGAAGCGAGTGTCGATAGAAGTCGTCAGATTTTGGAATTGGGTTTGCATGAAGGTTTGGAAAGAGTCCAGTCTATTCATGATCATGTGATTGGAGATATAATCATCATCAGACGTTGTTTCCTCGCCTTCTTCATCATCTTGGGTAGCAGCATTTGAGGGGCCAACAGTGTCCTCTTGAGCGACATCAGATGGTTGACCAAGGTCACTTTTATGCACATATGATTGAAGTTGCTCATTCCAGACTATCCTCATGCTAGACAGGACACCCAAGTTCAACATGTTTTCCTTTGTGGGTGTATACATGACTTCGTCAAAGAAGTCCACCCTAAAATGTTCCAAAATCTGAGACATTTCTTTAGCATATGGTATGCCAGTTGCTTCTTTTGACCCAAACATTACATATTTAACAAAGTATGCCCAATTTAGTGGACATCCTTCATACATAAAGTTCATGATCTGTAATTCAAACTCCGAAATTTGGGAGTAATTGCCAGCCTTCAGAACCAAAATGTAACTGAGAAAATAGTGCAGAAGGCGATAATCAACGATAAGATTCCCAACTCCATACCGCTGCAGCGCATATTTTGAAGCAGCTTGAGTCCTCTTGTGCTCCATAGTGTGTTTGTCATACTGACATAAGGCAACATAAGCATCATATTTAGACTTACCAACCTATTCACACAAGTTGTTGGGATAAAATTTTTGACCTTCAAAGGGAATGTTCAAGATTTCACCAATGGTTTTGGTGTTTAACCGAATGGTTTTGCCCTTGACTCGAGTCACTAGCACATTTCCATCTTGGGTGAGATTACAATAGAAGACCCTAACTAAATCAAGATAAACAGGACCTTTGTAACCAATAAATTCTTCAACATGTTAGGCTTTGAGAAACTCGAGAAATTGAAAGGCAGAGAAACAATTCAAAGTACCATATTTTGGAATGATGAGTCTCTTGTCAGAGTAGAGTATGCGAAACCGGTCGACTTCTTCCGGTGTGTGTAGAAGCTGGGATAAATCCGTGATGTTTGGATTCTTTGTGCGCTTTCTTGAGGGACCCACTACTGCATGCTTGGTTCTTGGTCCTCCTTTGCGTGCAACCATGTTGAGAAAGGAAGTTTTGACAGTTTGGTGAAAATTGGGTTTGAGAGGAAATTTTTGATAGATTTGAGAAATCTGATTTTGAATGAAAGAAAGGAGTAGAGATTGATCTTGTTTGCAAGGTGGGTTGATTGGGTAACTTGTGGGAAGGAAGATTGACGAGATTTTTGGAGGAGAGAATGACAGCTACGGCTGTGTATTCGAATATCAATTGTAAAACTAACCCTAAAATGTGAAACAACTTTTATATTTGGGCAAAAACGCGAAGGTGTATTCGACTACATTCCTGTTGTATTCGAATACAGATTGTTCTGGGAACGTGTATTCGACTACACAGGGGTTGTATTCGAATACAAGAATTTCTGGAAAATTATGTATTCGAATACAATCATTGTGTATTCGACTACATATTCGAATTTTTGCTTAAAGACTAATTTTTTCACAGAAATTTCATCATGTAAAGCACATATTCATATATTAAGAACCAATAAATATCAAAGAGTTTAATTCTAACAACTTAAGAGGAAAGTTTAGAGTTTGAAGAGAGATGACAAATTATACCTTGCACGTTTAAAGATCGTTTTCCTGTAAAATGCCAAGCTCTCTGCGTATTTTGTAAAATGAGTCTTTAGGTAAAGGTTTTGTGAAGATGTCAGCTAATTGGTTGTGTGTATCCACAAACATTACTTCAACATTTCCTTTAAGCACATGATCTCGCAGAAAGTGATAACGTATATCGATGTGTTTAGTCCAAGAGTGCATGATTGGATTCTTTGAAATATTGATTGCATTAGTGTTGTCAAATCTTAGTGGAATGCATCCGAGGTCAAGTCCATAATCATATAATTGTTGTTTGAGCCAGAAAATCTGTGCACAACAACTTCCTGCTGCTATGTATTCAGCTTCAGCAATGCTAATGGCAACACAAGCTTGCTTTTTACAGGACCACGATATTAATGCATTACCTAAGATATGGCAAGTGTCGCTTGTGCTTTTACGACCCGTTTTTCATCCTACATAATCATAATCAGAATATTCAACTAAACTACATATGCTACCTTTTTGATACCATATACCTACATTGGTTGTTCCTTTCAAGTATTTCATAATTCTTTTTACTGCTACAAGATGCGATTCTTTAGGATCCGCCTGAAATCTTGCACACAAACATACACTAAACATAATATCTGGCCGGCTGGCCGTTAGATATAATAAAGATCCAATCATACCTCGATATTTTGATATGCCTATTGAAATACTTGATTCATCTTTATCAACATAGGTTCTGGAGCCCATTGGAGTCGCACTTTTCTTGCAGTTTTCCATTTCAAATGTTTTGGGTAATTCTTTGCAATACTTTGCCTAATTTATGAAGATGTCGTGCTCGAGTTGCTTGATGTGAAGGCCAAGAAAATAGTTTAATTTTCCCATCATGGACATTTCAAATTCTCCTTGCATTATAAAGAGAATTCTTCACATATGTCATTGTTTGTTGATCCGAATGTTATATCATCAACGTAGATTTGAACCAATAGTGTGCGACTGTTATCTCTTTTAACAAATAATGTTTTATCGAATTTTCCTTTTTCAAATCCTCATTCACATAGGAAGGTGCTTAATCTATCATACCAAGCTCTTCAAAGCCAGGTGGCTGTTTGACATATACTTCTTCATTAATGTATCCATTGAGAAAGGCACTATTCACATCCATTTGAAATAGTTCAAAGTTCATAGAGCAAGCATAAGTAAGTAGTAAATGTATTGCTTCTAACCTTGCTACTGGAGTAAATGTTTCGTCAAAGTCAATCCTTTCTTCTTGATTGTATCCTTGAGCGACAAATCTTGCTTTATTGCGGACAACTATACCATTCTCATCAAGTTTATTTTTAACCACCCATTTTATACCAATGATGTGTTTATTTCCAAGATTGGGAACAAGTTCCCATACTTTGCTTCTTTCGAATTGGTTGAGCTCTTCTTGCCTGGCAAGTATCCATTGATCATCTTTAAGTGCTTCACCAATTTTGGATGGTTCAATTTGAGAAACAAATGCCATGTTCAAGCAAACATCTTGTAGTTTTAGCCTTGTTGTGATTCCTTTGTTGATATCACCTATGACGTTATGAATTGGGTGATATCTGTGGGTTCTCCGGTAACACCTAGTCATTTTATTTTATTTTTATATGTTTCCTTGTTAGGAATAGAAATAATTGTTGATGATATTATTTTAATTAATTAATTAATTAATTAATTAATTAATTAATTAATTAATAATAATAATAATAATAATAATAATAATAATAAAAGCATCATTCGTCAATCTTTCAAAATAAATTTCATGGCTTAGGTTGAAATGTCACGTTCCCCATTTTCAGCTTAAAGTTCTCACTCATGGGTTAATGTTCTCCACTTTTCCCACTTAATATCACAATACTCATAAAAATGAATAAAACAAAACGGACGCCTTCCATCTGGGATATAGAGGAAAGGGTTAAGGAGAGAAGGAGATGGAGACCATTTTGATAGAAAAGACAACCACCAAAAGAGAAAAGAGATGAGTAACTCTATTCCCGAATTTGTTAAATCAGTATCAGAAAAACATCGATTTCGCATTCGTTAACCGTTGGATCGGGCTGCTTTTTGGACAGAAGGTTCACAACATTCGGATCCACGTTTTCAACGGTGGGATCGGCCAGACGACGTTCAGAGAGGGAGACACCGTGCTCGCACAACAACAGGTGTGAAATGAGCGAGACAAGAGTTTGTGAAGCATAATTCTAAATACAACTTTAGTAACGGTAAGGGCATCACTCTATCCGCTTTCCTTGAATTATATGTGATATAAATGTATTGTGATGTTATGTATTGGTTATGTTTGTGTGTTATATTCAAAATGAATATTAATAATAGTTGTGCTTGATATGCTCAAATTGTAGAAAATGAATGTTATATTATACATTGTTATAATGGTTGTGTTTGACATGTTGTGGTTATTCAAGGTGATTATTGTGTCTAAACTAAGTTGATTTAGGACAAGATTGGATGATTTTGGGACGCTCTGGTTGAGTGGTCTATATTGTTACTAACAAAAGTGTTTGCATTCATGCATTCATAGTTGTGTGATGCGTCCATAATTGGTTGGAGCCCACAGATCCTTGCGGGAATGTTGAGTAGTGGTGTTGCTTGGAAGGACCCACGAAGCCCTTGCGGGGGAGGTGATATTCCGGAATCATGCATTGACATATAGTTTAACAAATAGATTGTGCATTTTGGTTGATTTGTATCTTTGGTGCCTGTGACATTTAACTGTTAAATAAAATCTATGATTTATTTATATTTTTGTTATAACAACTATATATGCATGCATATTTGCTCTAGGTTTGTTATTTGGAGATGACCCTTACATTTGACAGGACGTCATATATAGTGTTACTTGAGTGAGTAATGTCACAGTTAACCCAATATGAGAAATGCGAGGAAGTACAATAGCATGCAGTTGGAGGCTCCGAGATATTTTTGTGCTGGGGTTAGACTTGTTGGGTGAGTTTTCCACAAGTCCAAAGTTTATGACCAACTAGAATTTATGTTTGGGTAGTAAAATATCAAGAGTTTTGGCTATAGGAGTCTCTTTTGTTTAACGTATTAAATTTACTTTTAGTGATTGTAAATATTTTGATTTTTTATTTTTGAAAATATAATTAAAAATATTATTAATTGATTTTAGGATAAACGAGTATTTAAAATAATCATAAATAAATAAAAGAGAATATGTATTTTTACGTTTAGAATTTTGTTAGTTAATGTCCCGAAAAAGCGGGATGTTACAAGTGGTATCAGAGCAGTTCGATCTAGATTGAACTGCGGGTTAGTGGGATAGTTTTTAGTCTTGTTAGTGTTGGTCATGTGTCTCGAAAGTCCTCAAGAGATGGTGTGTGAGTTTATGCACCACTCGAATCTTGATCGAAATATTTCTTCACCTAATCATTGTGTGCATATTGCACAAGAACACAAATCTTGTTCTTTATTGAATTATCAGAGGGGCGCGACAGAAGCGTGGTTGAAACTTAGTTGATCTTGTGGGGGTTGTAATATAGAGGTTGCAATTAGTATTGTATGTTAGTTAATGACCCAAAACTTTAGGAGAAGAAAATTATCGAGGGAACAAAAAAAATGATTGAGTCTTGTGTTCAATTCGACATGTAGAACATTAGCTATGAATTTAATGATAGTCACATTCATGAGATTAAACAGTGATGATACTATTAAGTAGTTTTGGGTTGATGTAAAGTTATTACTAGTTGCATGATTGAGTAGGTATGAACTTGTTAATTGCTTAAGAGTATTCTATAAAATAAAAATATGTATTTTATAACCAAGAATTCAAATTTGTGAATACTTGTAGGATGTGATAACATAAGTTTAAACTTTTATGTTTTACAGTACCATACATTAAATGAATGAGAATGATTTGAAGCGATCAATCATTGGCTTGATCAAAGATATCAATGTAGGTGATATTAATTATTGGTTATTATGGGTGAATGGAAAAAATAGCGTTGTTCGACCGAGGTTGTGGTGAATTAAAGATGTTGAGGTTTAAGAGTACATTAGAGACGATCATCTTAAATGGTGTGTTAAGAATTAAATTTTTGAATTAAAGAGATGATTTGTGTTTATGAGTTGTGAGTTGTAGTTGACGAGTAAGTGATACTAAACCATAAAGGAGTGAGAATTTAAGTAGTAAATCATATGGACTGGATTTTTAGCCATAAGAGCAACGATGAAAAAAAAAATCTTGTGGGAATAATTCAAGTTGAATTTAGTTAGAGTATTGGATCCAAAAGATTGAATATTAAAAGTGAGAACACTATATAGTGGGTTGAGAACGATGACACGTTGGGTATATTCGTGGAAAGTTGTCACAAATGTTTGACTCTCTAACATGTATTGAGATTTTGATTATAAATAAAATCTTGTGTTGTGTAGGTTTCAGTCTGTAGAGGAGTTGAAGCTTTCTTGGTAGGATTAGAGTAATATCAGATTTAGTGAATGTGATTTTAGAGTTGTAAATTTGTAGAATAATATTGACGATGTTAGGCTTGATAAATTTTGAAATTATTGCAACATGATAGATAAGTTCTTATGGACAGATAAGATAAGTGTGCTAACTCTTTAGTGTCAGTTTCGAGGACGAAACTATTTAAGGTACGTGGAATGTAACACCTAGTCATTTTATTTTATTTTTATATTTTACCTTGTTAGGAATAGAAATAATTGTTGATGATATTATTTTAATTAATTAATTAATTAATAATAATAATAATAATAATAATAATAATAATAATAATAATAATATTCGTCAACTGTTCAAAATAAATTTCATGGCTTAGGTTGACATGTCAAGTTCCCCATTTTCGGCTTAACGTTCCCACTCATGGGTTAATGTTCTCCACTTTTCCCACTTAATATTACGTTACCCATAAAAGTGAATAAAACAAAACGGACGCCTTCCATCTGGGATATAGAGGAAAGGGTTTAGGAGAGAAGGATAGGGAAACCATTTTGATAGAAAAGACAACCACCAAAAGAGAAAAGAGATGAGTAACTCTATTCCCGAATTTGTTAAATCAGTATCAGAAAAACATCGATTTCGCATTCGTTAACCGTTGGATCGGGCTGCTTTTTGGACAGAAGGTTCACAACATTCGGATCCACGTTTTCAATAGTCGGATCGGCGAGACGACGTTCAGAGAGGGAGACACCGTGCTCGCACAGCAGCAGGTGTGAAATGAGCGAGACAAGAGTTTGTGAAGCATAATTCTAAATACAACTTTAGCAACAGTAAGGGCATCACTCTATCCGCTTTCCTTGAATTATATGTGATATAAATGTATTCTGATGTTATGTATTGGTTATGTTTGTGTGTTATCTTCAAAATGAATATTAATAATAGTTGTGCTTGATATGCTCAAATTGTGGAAAAAATGAATGTTATATTATACATTGTTATAATGGTTGTGTTTGACATGTTGTGGTTATTCAAGGTGATTATTGTGTCTAAACTAAGTTGATTTAGGACAAGGTTGGATGATTTTGGGACGCTCTGGTTGAGTGGTCTATATTGTTACTAACAAAAGTGTCTGCATTCATGAATTCATAGTTGTGTGATGCGTCCATAATTGGTTGGAGCCCACAGATCCATGCGGGAATGTTGAGTAGTGGTGTTGCTTGGAAGGACCCACGAAGCCCTTGCGGGGGAGGTGATATTTCAGAATCATGCATTGACATATAGTTTAACAAATAGATTGTGCATTTTGGTTGATTTGTATCTTTGGTGCTTGTGACTTTTAACTGTTAAATGAAGTCTATGATTTATTTATATTTTTGTTATAACAACTATATATGCATGCATATTTGATCTATGTTTGTTATTTGGAGATGACCCTTACATTTGACAGGACGTCATATATAGTGTTACTTGAGTGAATAATGTCACGGTCAACCCAATAGGAGAAATGCGAGGAAGTACAATAGCATGCAGTTGGAGGCTCCGAGATATTTTTGTGCTGGGGTTAGACTTGTTTGGTGAGTTTTCCACAAGTCCAAAGTTTATGACCAACTAGGATTTATGTTTGGGTAGTAAAATATCAAGAGTTTTGGCTATAGGAGTCTCTTTTGTTTAACGTATTAAATTTACTTTTAGTGATTGTAAATATTTTGATTCTTTATTTTTGAAAATATAACTAAAAATATTATTAATTGATTTTAGGATAAATGAGTATTTAAAATAATCATAAGTAAATAAAAGCGAATATGTATTTTTACGTTTAGAATTTTGTTAGTTAATGTCCCGAAAAAGCGGGATGTTACATCTCCATTCTTTAGGAAGATTATCATTTTGTTTTTCAATGTTGACTTCACTTTCTTGACTTGGTTGATCAATTTGATGTTCTTTGCTTGTATCATTGCTTTCAAAATCATCATCATCATAAGAAATAATATTGTCCTATTTTATGGGGTTAGTTTCATCAAAAGTTACATGATTTGATTATGCGACTAATAAAGTTCTTTTATTAAAGATTCTAAAGGCTTTACTAGTTAATGAGTAACCAATAAAGATACCTTCATCGGCTTTTTCATCGAATTTTCCAAGGTTGTCTTTACCGTTGTTTAGCACAAAACACTTACATCCAAAAATGTGGAAGTGAGAGATATTGGGTTTCTTCCTTTGTAGAGTTCAAACGGAGTTTTCTTAAGAATCGGCCGAATGATTACTCTGTTGGAAATATAGCATGCTGTGTTTACAACATCAGCCCAAAAATATTTTGGTAGGCTTGAGTCGCGTAGCATAGTCCTTGCGAGCTCTATCAAAGATATGTTCTTTCTCTCAACAACTCCATTTTGTAGTGGTGTTCTAGGTGAAGAAAAATTGTGGAAAATTCCATTTTCTTCACAAAATTCTTGAAAAGAGGTATTTTGAAATTCTCCTCCATGATCACTTCTAATTGATACAATTTTGGCTGATTGTTCATTTTGGACTAGCTTGGCATACTTCTTAAATGCTTTAAAAGCTTCATTTTTACTTGCCAAAAATAAGGTCCAAGTGAACCTTGAGTAGTCATCAACAATCACTAGTTCATATGAGTTTCCGCCAAGACTTTTGGTTCTTGATGGACCAAACAAGTCCATATGTATTAATTGAAGTGGTCTTGAAGTTGAAATAACATTTTTAGTTTGAAAGAATTCTTTGTTTGCTTACCTTTTTGACAAGCATCATACAATTTATCCTTTACAAATTTCATTTTTGGTAAGCCTACAACAAGATCATGCTTGACCAATTTGTTTAAATGATCCATGTGAATATGTGCAATTCTCTTATGCCACACCCATGCATCATTATTGTCATTTACCAAAAGACATTTCATTTTTAAGGATAAATCGTCAAGATTAAGTATAAAGATGTTTTTGAAACGCTTACCAATAAATTGAATTTCATTTGTGGCTTCATTTTGGATGATACATTCATCTTTTTTGAAGGCTATCTTGTGGCTTTATTATGAGATTGTGTTTTTAACCTTCAACATATAATACATCTTCAATCGAGGGGGATGGGGCTGTGCCGACTTTTCCAATGCCTAAAATTTTTCCTTTGTTGTTGTCTCCATAGACCACATATCCCTTTGATTCAAGAGTCAAGGCTGAAAATTTTGTTATATCACTCGTCATATGTTTAGAACATCCACTATCTAAGTACCACATATTTGAAGTACTTTGCGTGCATACCTGCAAAATGAAAATCAAATTTTATTAGGTACCCAATGTGCTTTGGGTCCTTGATGGTTAGTACCTTTCTTTACCCACACGTAATGCCCGTTTGGAACACTAATGTTTCTAACGTGGCAGGCATTAGGTGTGTGACCCTTGAGACTACAATAAGAACAAGTAGGAGTAAATCTATTTTTAATAGCATGTGTATGAGATTTACTTTGAATAATTTTCTCTTTATAATGATGATCCTTTTCCATAATTATAATATTTTCTTGATTGGATTGATTACTTGCTTTAACAAAAATGGTCTTATTCAAGCTTGGTTTATCAAATTTTGAGTATCCAATACCACTTTTGTCGTTTGAGTATCTTTGCATGTTTAAAACATTTTCCAATCCTATTTGTCTCTTTTCGTATCGTTCAATTACTCTATTCAATTGAACAATATTGAAGGAGAGAGAATCACATTTATTGCATGTAAGATTCTGTTTTAGTTTTTCAGAATTCTTTTCCATAATGTCAACTTTTTCCTGAAGACTTGAGATTTGTCTTTTTTGTGTTGACACTAGTTTGAATAGATTTTTACATTCAATAAGTAGTTCCTTAATGGTGTTTTGAGCATCATTATATTCTATAATCAATTCACTATTGGTTTTATCATGATGAGGGGAGTCTGTGTTACTAACCTCTTCTCCGTCATCTGATTGATGCGATGCCATCAATGCAACATTAGCGTATTCTTCACTTTCTGTTTCTAAAGATGAACTCATTTCGTTGACTTCCCAAGCTATATATGCCTTCTTGAAGTCTTTCCTTTTGATGGCATTTTTCTTAATAAGGTTTGGACAATCTGCCTTGATATGTCCTTGCTTCCCGCATTCAAAGCAAGTAAAGTTTTGATTTGAAGTAGAGCTATCTTTCTTTCTAAAACTTTTCTTTTTGAAAGTTCTGTCATTTTTAAGAATCTTACCAAATTTCTTAACAAGGAACGTAATATTTTCATCTTCATCTGATTTTTCGTCTTTTATTTATTATCTTGATTTGGTCTTTAGAGCAATGTTTTTGGTCTTCTTTTCTTGACTTTCATTTTGTTCTAACCTTCCAAGTTCAATTTCGTGTTCTTGGAGTTTTTCAAATAATGCAGAAAGATACATTTTGGATAGACTTTTCTTTTCGGAGATTGCTGTTACCTTTGGTTGCCAAGCCCTTGTTAATGATCTCAATACTTCTAGATTAGTTCATCATTGGTGAAGGACTTTCCAAGAGCCGACAAATGGTTGGTTAAGTGGGATAACCTTTTCTGTAAGTCTAAGATATATTCTCCGGGCAACATTCGAAATAATTTATATTCTTGAGATAATGTATTTAGTTTAGATCTTTTTACTTCAATGGTGCCTTCATGAGTTACTTCCAGATTATCCCATATTTCTTTGGCTGTTTTACAGTGGGATATACAGAAAAATTCATCCATTCATAGTGCTGATTGTAGCATATTTTTAGCCTTCTTATCGAACAACACTTTTCTTTTAACATCATTAGTCCAAGAACTTTTTGTCTTTATTTCTTCTTTGTTGTTGATGACTGTTGTTGAAATGTGAAGACCATTTTCAACTGCATCCCATATGTCGTCTCCTTGTGCTACAAGATACATTTGCAGACGTATCTTCCAAAAATCGTAGTGTTCTCCAATGAAGCATGGTGGTTTGTTACTACTGCCACCGTCTCTAAAAACAGGATGTGCGGAAGCCATGAGTAATGATCGAGGAGTAAGTTACCCGAACCTTCTCTGATGCCCATTGTAAGTACAGAGGTACGCCTAAGAAGGGAGGGGGGGTGAATTAGGTGTTAGGAGATTTTCTGGTTTTTAGAGACTTAGTGGATTTTTTTTTTTTTTAGGATTATTGTATGTAAAAATATAAATGGCAGAAAAATAAAGAACACAATAGAATTATTCGGGTACCCCTTATGACCAAGGGTACATCCAGTCCTCTTGCACACCACAAGAGATTAATCCACTTATTATCAGAAAATGTACAATTCCCACCCTGGGATTTCTGCTACAAACTTCTAACAATACTTCTAAGATAGCACACCACTATCTTAGATTAAGCTACTTTAAGAAAGTACTACTTTCTTTTACAAGTGATATAATATGATTTGGAATAAGGATATAAGAGAGGTATAATGATTTCAATCCAATAACACTTCAAGTACTTTGAGAACCTTTCTGAATGATATGAAAATGAAATGCAAGTACTTTGTAAAAAATCAGAATTTTGTTCAAAGTTGTTCAAGGTTTGATTCAAGGATTGTGTGTTGTTTGATCTGAAGTTATGGTGTATTTATACTCCATAAACATCTCTTCAGATTCGTGGCCATTGACCCAAGAGGTTTGATGAACAAATACAATGATCTAAAACCATTTCAGATATGAAAAATTGTATTGCTTCCAGTTGTATTCGAATACAGGATGTATGTATTCGAATACACCTCTTTGTAACGTTCAGATTTATTCAAATTTTGGACCTTGTATTCGAATACATCTTTCATGTAGTCGAATACAGATTCCTAATTTTTGCCACTAACTTGCTTTGTATTCGACTACAGCGGGTTGTAGTTGAATACATACGCAAAGGTTTAGCTACTGACTTGCTTTGTATTCGACTAAAGCAAGTCGTAGTCGAATAATGATGCAAAGGTTTAGCTACTGACTTGTTTGTATTCGACTACAGCAGGTTGTAGTCGAATACAGAAATGAAGCTTTTGCTTCTGACTTGCATCTGTATTCGAATACACTATGCTGTATTCGAATACACTTTTGTATTTTGTCAAAAATATTAGTTTTAAGATTTTGTTAATGTAATTTTGAGTTTTGAAAATACTTTATATGCATATGTAAATATGAATGGTTCTCATGTATTTGAGTTATTGGTTATATCATTTACCTTTACATTAAACATCTAATATGCTTGGATTTAAAGCTTATCAATGAAGATATTTGAACTTCTTTTTGAGTTTGTTGCATTGATCATATTTGTTGATCTTAGTCTTCATCAAAAACATGTATTTTACAAGAGGCACCAATGCCTTATACAAAAAAAAAAAAAAAAAACTAAAATGATCATCCACTGACAACTACAGTTGTATTGCGGCCTAAAATTTTAAGTATTTCTCGAATTCAATGGAGTCACCACTAAAATTTATTTTAAAATAGGGAAAATATTGGTAAACTCATAAACATATAAAAAATAAAAAATGGTCTTCTGATTTCAGTTTTCCATCTTTTTTAATAATGATTTTCGTTTTCAATTTACAGGCTTAAGTGATAAATCTATGTGTCTTTGGGATAAAATTGAGATATGTGTTTTTCTATTGTTCTACAGTAAACATCAAGTGACCTTAGGAAAAAATGTTGTTCATCTTTTTTCATTTAGTGTAGTAATAGAGAAGATAATAACCTTATTAAGATAAAAAAAATGACAAATAAATATAAAAAAAAAAACTAAAAATAAGGGATATAGTTGTTTCTTGCAGCAGAAAACAAGGAGACAGATACGAAACATGTTGCAGAAAAAAGAAAAAAAAAGGCATGAAGATGTGTAGCAGAAGGAAGAGATTTGTAGCAGAAAGAAGAGAAGTGAAACAGAAATAAGGTTATACTTGTCTTTATCATTTTTGTGCTAAAGATAACTCCAGAAAAAAAATGTATTTAAAATCAGATTTCTAAAAGATGGCTTTTTTTTAGATTTAATAATAACAATTGTGCAATGTTTATTAAAGGTATTATTGTTTTATTTTATTTTTAATTATTTTTAGTTGTTTGGACAAAATTGAGATACTACAAATAACAAGGATGACCTCCACACACGACACAAGTTCCCTTTGACGCAATATCTATCCTCGAAGTAACTTTCTCTTCCTCATTAGTCATAGAGGGATCAATCTCCTCATAGGTTAGAGGCATAGGATCATTCACTAGAAAAGGAAGCTCTAACTCGACCCGAGGAGACACCAACCAATGTAATCGTGATCCATCAATATCCTTTCATGCCAGCATCAAACCCTCTACTCCTATGCGGAAGTCACCATACCTATAGTGGCCTCCGTCTCACCTCTAGCTGAAGCTTCCTCTACCTTTGCCCATGCTCCATTAGCCCCGAGTACCAATCTTGAAGGTACAAGATAGTCAATCCTCTCGTGAGAGAGTCCCATGTGAAACACTACCCCAACTCTCCTACTAGTTATAACTACTTTTCTCGTGTATGTTGCCCTACTTGGGATGTGGTTGTATGCTTAAGCAGTCGGCGAGTGCCAATCAATAAAGTCTAACGACATTTTTGTCATTATGGTAATCATCGGTAGAATGAAGTATGGTATCATTTGAGTGCAAAGCCCAATTTCCACAATAATATAAATGATCGCCAACCAAAATTAACAATTAACATGTAACAATTATGTCATGATGATAAACAATAAACACTTAGCAGTTATGACACGATAAAAGAAAATAAACAGTTAGTAGTTATGGCATGATAGCAGAAATAAAGAGGGGATGTATATACATATATCATATCATAACAAACCTGATTGACGTGTCAAGAACCCTAATGCAATGTTTTATATCGATGCACATGATTATGAAATTTCAACACCTTCCTCAAGGAACGCAAATCATAAATGTACCGCCTCTCACATGTCAGTACTAATTACTGAGGCGCCACCTATTACAGATCAACACGATTTACTATAATGCAGTCTATCACAGATTTATAGTAACTATGAAATGCATGAGCATACTATGACTCTTTCACATCAATTATTATGTAACACATCTATTAAAAAACTCTATTTTTAATACTCATTAGACATTGAAGTAACAATGTCGATTTACAAGGAAGGGGGGTTTGAATTGTAAATGTAACTTTTAAAAATTCCACACAAAGATATATCCTGGTTCACCCAACTTGGGTTACGTCCAGTCCTCACACTGTGAGATTTTCCACTAAGTGTTTAAAACAAAAAACCTTCTTGATTTTACAGCACCTAGTCTAGATCACCTTGATCTGTTTCAATCTCTATTGCTTTCCACCCAGAGAGTAACAACATCACCTACCTAACTTTGATAGGATTCAATACAATCTAAACAAACTATAAAGAAACTCTTATAGTTTGAGTTTTTACAATAAGATTTTTTTTGACAGAATCTGAGATATCTCAACTCTTGTTTGAGATTTGATTCTTTACAAAGAATTCAGTAATAATCAAGCAACCTGATATGAGACTTTAGAACTGCTTTTTCTTTGCGAAATTTGATAACTTCAAGTATATGCATGTGATTGATTTGGGGGATTTTACAGCACTTGAATTTCTTGTTTTATTCCTGGATATTGGCCTTCTATTTATAGGCTTAAGACGCATTTAATGAAGATCAAAAAGAGTTGTTGGTAGTGCTCTGTATTTTTTACTGAAACCAATATTTCAGAATAAAAATAATCCAGCCTTGAATTGATTTAAAACTGCTTTGACTAATCTGTTACATATTTTAAATCAGTTTTGTCTTCTAGTTAAAGAGTCTTTGAAGTTTCTCCCTTAATCTAGGATGGTACAATTTCGATCTTGAGTCTTGAATGTAGCCAAAAGAAGTTTGGAGAATGATTATAAGCCATTGCAGAAGTGAATAGACTGTAGCTGATGTTATGCAGGAAACGAAGATTGATTATCAATCTGGATCTGTCGTTTTGATATTTCTGGAGATTTGATGATTAATCTGGAGTTCCTGTTTGATCATTCTGGATGTCCTTTGTAATGTCTTATCATATATCAAGGTTGATCAAACTTTCTTGACAGTTTGACTTTTAGAGTTCCAAAACTGTTTTACTTTGACTGTTTCGAGTCGTTTTATTTTAGTGATCTGATATCTTGTTTGAGTTGGGATGAGTCCTAATTGTTCCTTGCCATGTACTGATTCTATTTGAATGAAATTTCGAGGCAGAATCTTTCTTAAAGAGGTGGAGAATGATTGGTCAATATGATGTGATGAACATTCTTGAAACTGGAGATCATACTCTGTTTTTATGCAAAATGTTCTCATTGATGTCTTTTCTGCTTTGCTTGATTCTGTTCTTAATTAAATTCACTCAAAAGCACAAGTTAAATTAACATAACATTTTAGAATCATAATTAACTTTCTTAATTAACATTTGTTTATTTTCATCAAAACTTTAAATATGGAGTTTGTCTCAATAGACATTAATAATTTTTAAATACTTTTTTGCAGAGCATACCTAAGACATATTATCATCAATAAAATTCATAACATGTAGTAACACATATTATTAGTCACAAATGTATACTCGTAGCAACATTAACCATCACATATTCACACACCAATCACACATATAAGGTCATTATGTGTAAACAAAAAAATTGGAAGGAGTCATTACCTTCCTTATAGCTTTCTCAACAATTATCGCTATCACAATCAAACACAATAAAAATCTCGCTCGTGCTAACACCTTCAACTAAATAGTGTTTGACTTAGTCAAATTAATCCCTGAGACTTTATAACTACCTTACAATCATGTTCTCACTCCTAATCTCCTTAGAGTATATTTTACTAAAAGATTTTGAAACAAGTAAGGACTAGTATTAATATTATTCACAATACACACTTTAAATTTATTTCTCATAACGAAACATAATTAACTTGAAATCTTTCATTTGATCACAACTCTAAACTTTTTAAAACTAAAATATTTTTATAACTCCACGTAAAGAAGCCTTCACAATTCTACTCTTCATAATTATTTTTTTTTCCAAACTTTTCTCAAATAGGTTCACAAAATTTTCAATTATCAAATTGTCAAGTTTAACTCTTAAAATTAAACAGTTTTCCAACTATTACTTTTGTTGAAAATTCACAATCATAAAACTATATATTTTGTTACTAAGCTAAATAATTACAAACAACATAAATATTTCACAGCTCTCCACACTGCTATCTCGATATTGACGGTATCAATTCTTTTTTAATACTCAATGAGCTAACTACATTAGCAAACATATGTTTTTAAACAATTTTCTCAAATGAATTTTCTTCGAAATCACAAGTTATTCTAAAGTTCTTATTTCAACTTTGAGTCAAAAAAATTCACCACTTTGCTTCCAAACAAGTTAATTTTAAACTCAAACTTTTTAGTCAAAACTTTCTAATGACGAAACATTATCAAATTAAACTTTAATTTCTAAATATCCATATTGAAACTTTTAACAAAAAAAAAAATTGAAGCTTTTTCCTTGAAATCTATTTGGCCATCGTTACTCTTTTTTCACTACACAGAGTCATGGAAAAGAAGGGTGATTTCATGTTACAAGCATGATCTTGAGTACAAAAATTTAAAAAAACATCACCTGCAATCAGACACAAGCATGCGACATAAGAGGGAAAAAGGAGAGAAAAAAAAAGTCACCACAAGCACTACAACTCCAAGATGAACAACTTTGATTCAAAGACTTTCTCCCAATTCCTCTTAGATTTCTCTCAAGATGAAGATTTGTCTCTCTAGATTTCACTCACAAACACTTCCTAACGATAAAAGAAAAACAATCATATGAAATTTTGTGAGGGATGATGAGAGCATTGTTGGCTTTGGCTTTTAACAAAGAGGAGTTTGGCTTCCCATTCTTTTTCCCCCTATAAGTCATGCCTAAAAATCTAATTGTCTAGTTACACTACTATCTAGTTTAGTTTGCTAAAAAAAACATCATTAACTTGTCATAAAATTAATTAAGGATCATGTCCTCCCTTCACAAACTTAAGTAAAAATACTTTTCTTATTATTTTGAAATACAAGTGGGCTTAGTGCTACTAAGATAAGTAAAGTAAAAATTGTTATTACTATTTTAATATGTGGGGTTCGGTTAGGATTGGTTCTGTTTTTCCGAGTTGAGAATCATAAACCGAACCGACCAGTTCTGGTTCACGGTGGCTCAAACGCATCCAAAAACTTTTGGTTTTTTTTTTTTTGTAGTTTTCGGTTATTTTAGATCAATTTTTGATTTTTTTGGATTGGTTTGGATCTAAAGACCCCTACTTTTGATTTATTCGAAATATTCTTTTTGTTCCTATTTATCAGCAAAAGTAGATCAATAAAAGTTGATGTAATTGGTCTAAATTTTGAACTAAATATATCAGCTTTTGTTGACTCACTATTTCTTATAAAGAGAAATTGAAGGAATATAAATTTTACACTAGTTAAATAATATAAAGGCTTAAATATGTTTTTAGTCCTAGAAATTTCAACATCCAAAATTTTAGTCTTAAATAACTAAGATGTGTGTGATAGTTATGAAGATAAAAAGTGTATGCATTTGTAGCGTATGATCATTTGTCGATGTGTGTGCAAATTAAGGAGATTCTAAAGAGATTGTAATTTATATCTTTGTCTGACTGATTTGTGTACTTAAATAGGTTGTATTTATTTTGGTTGGATGTCTATATTTGACTTGTTGATACCTTTTTGGTGGGTAACATGTGATATTTTTTAAGGCAGGTTTGGGATGATATATTCTTGAAGTTTTCCTCTAATCCGCCGAAAATACTCCAAAATTATAAAGGTTGGGATGTGATTGACTCTTACATACATAGGTGTATTTTCTTTAGGGACATTTGCCTAAGGGACATTTATATTGTATCATCTTTCACACTATTATGTGTACATGTGGATTTATATTTTAAACTTGAATCAAGCTTTCATTGTGTGTGTGTTTCTCTTATCGCGGTATGAAAAGGGTGTTAAAGAAAAAAGTTACCTAGTTTTCATGCAAAAGCTATTAAAAGCAAAATTCTAAAAATATTTATTTTCAATAAAATACCCTCTCACTATTAAAATTGGTGTGTTAGAGTCACCTTATAACTCGAAAATAACCATGGCGATGGAACTCCTCCTTTGTGTAATAAGACACTCTTGAGATTTACCACAACCACAAATGCTTTGTCACAAAAAGAAATTGATTAGGAACTTATTTAACCGGTTATTAGGTAAAGGTTAGAAAAAATATAATAGGTGGCCCAATATATTAGTGTGCGTTTAAAAGTGTCTAAAAGGTGTGTCCTAGCATCACTTTTGATGAGATGAGATTTCATCATCCTATGTTGAAAAGTTGTATACCATATACAACCTAACTAGTTTATGCACAATTGAAACAGCCTTAATTCTTTCGTTTGCTTTCATATAAACTTTGTGGTGCTTAATATTAAAATAATAAAGACATGACTTTCAAATATTAAAAAATAAACAAAATATCTCATCACATTCTAGTTAGAGTTTTGATTGCTTGATTATCCACTAGATTAGTTCTACAACACCAAAAATCTAAGCTATCGACATATCCTAATTCCTAAGACGTCCATGATTTGAGGTAAAAAATCATATCCTAAGATGTCTATAATTTGAGGTAAATTTTTTTGGTAATAATTAATTTTGATTAAATTGATTTTAGCAAAATGAATTAAATATAAAATGATTTAAATTTAAATATATTTATGTAAAAGTGCATTAGTAATAAACTTGAGAGTTAAAATCACGTTTGAAAAAAAAAACTCTACTAATTTAACTTTAAATTATAATTAATTTTATAAATAAAAATAATTATATTCAAAAACAAAAAGTAGAACCAATTTTATACTAAAAATAATAAAGGTAGGTAAGCTTGACTAAAAAAAGGTAAGAAAGATGACTATAATGACATGTTCTCTCTTTTTTTTGTTTTGTTGGTGAAGAGAGTGATATGTTCTCCTTTAATACTTAACCGTCAAAACGAGTTATCCGGTCTATACAGGGCCTACCCAAATGAGTTATGGGTTTTTTCATATCGGGGTAAAAAATCATGTTTTAATATGGATCAATAAATTATTACTCGAGTTCGGCTTTAGACGAGTTGCGGGTTGGACGGGTAGCTCACATATTTTTTATAATACTTTTTTATCATTATATTTTTAATTTATTTGTAACTCTTTTAACTTGAATTTTTTTTTTCTATGTCCATTTAAAAATAATTATGATGTACTACTTATGAATTAAGTATGAATCAATTTGAATGTCCATTTAAAAAAATTATGATTTAATCTGTATACACAAACTAAGTCTGAATTTTTTAATTAACACAAACTCAATTTAAAAAATTTCAAAACAACACACAAATTAAAATAAGTTCAAATTGTCCAAAGTTAGAGATATTATCTAGTATAACATAAATGAACTTAAATTTGTCTAACATAACTCAAACTCAAACCAAATTCGAATAAAGTGTTAAATAGTTCTAATGTGTCTCTAATAAGTGTTTTTAGATTACTTGAACAATGTTCACATTTTCCAAAGTGTTGGATGATTGTCCACTTAAGAAAATAAATTAATAAATTGTTTAAAATATATAACCAAGATAATATTCTATCACAAAAGATAATATATAATCATTCGGGCTAACTCATTTTGACAGCTCTATTTAATACTTCCACCTTCTTTATTATTATTTTGGTCCAAGTAATATATTTAAATATGATTTTAGTTTTCTTAAAATTAATTTTTTTTAATTTAATCATTATAATTTTATATTCCTTTACTTTAAGTGATCTCAATTATCTATGAAAAAGATAGTGTTAAATGTTGTCAGCATTTTTTAATAATACGACATTTTTTTAATATATGCGAGTCATTATTTTTTTATAAAAAAAATATGGAATAAAATGAAAATAATTTAGGCATTATTTTCCCATCTTCGCTTTCCTCTCAACCCCGTAATCTTCGTCCAAACTCATACAAAAATGTTGATGCTTCAACTGGCATTACCGGTGAGCAATTATTTACTTCTGTTGGATGTAGATTTCACAAATTGTATGTAAGTTGCACAAATGTCTAAAAAAAACACTGTCCTCACATAGATCCTTGTTAAAAATGGTTAAGATTATATGTTTTAGTAACTACTATAGGAGATTAATTAGTTGGTTAGACTTAGTTAGATACTTGATTAGACTAAGTTAGTTAGATGGTTAAGTTTGAAATGTGCGCCTTATACATAAAGATATTGTATGCATTGTTTTAGTATATTTTTAATTGATCAATATGAAATATTCTAAAGACTTTTTTAATGTATCAAGCTCTCAAGCTTATTTTTAATATGTGATGTATTTTCAATTATTCGATCCCGTGATATCTAACAATTGAAATAAGGGGCAAAAAAAGCAATAGAAGATTAATAGATCGAGTCATCAATAAGGGTTTAGATAAATTACTCAATATGTTTTGTTTTTGTTGTTGTTGTGTTCGTTTCATGGAAATGAAAAATGAATGATCGCTTTCTATTGTGATTATAATATGTAATTTATTTCTCGATTTAGATGAAGATCGAGAGGAAAAGAAAGATGAAGAGAAGGAGGAGGGGGTAAGAGAAAAAAAATCTAAAATTATTTTGATTTTATTTTATTATTTTCTATATAAAAAACTAACTTATATATTTCATAAAATTTCACATCATTAAAAAATACCGACAACATTTGACACATCATTGTTTATGGACAAATAATTGAGACAAATGACTTAAAATAGAAGAATTTGAAATTGTAAATATTAGATTAAAAAAATTATTTCACTTTAAATCTAATGTGATTTATAATATTATAAAGACCAAAATGATTATTAACCTTTATTTTCCTTTCTTTCAATTGTTGAATGATTAAATCTATTGCTAAAATACGATGTTAGGTTTGTATAATTCTTAATTTGAAAAAGATGAATAGAGACAAATCACCTGAACTATTTAAATTTTCCTTCTAGATGAAACCTAAACTAGTATAATTTGTTGCTTGCTTAATAAACTAACCATCCATAAACCAAGGAAGTTATGAAGGTTCTTTCAAAACTCATTGTCATTTACCAAACACAACAAATACATAAATTTCTACTAAACCATCGAAAAGGACAACCAAACAAATAAATCATAAAACTATTCATTCTCTTCTAAATCAAACAAAATCCAGCTCACACTTCTAAACAACAATCCAATTTTTCATTATTCTCCAATTTTCTTCTTAAAATAGTTCGAATGTGATGAGGAGCCACAGAAAGCTTTTCCCAACAGAAACTACCACAAATCAAACCTTAGATTGTTATGGCTTTTGTGACCCTTCATGTCCTTCAAATTGTTACACTAACACAAATTACTATTTCACACCACCACCACAAGAACACACAACACAAGTTAACCACTTTTCCTCCTACTTCATAATCCTCATTTCATTATTCTCATTGATTTTCGTCATCATTGGTTTCTATGTGATCAAAATGAAATGCTATAACGACATGTGCGGTTTGAGAATCAATAACTCGGTTCGAGAGCGAACCGATAACTCCCAAGAGTTTCTCAACGAAAACGAAGCAAATCACGATCACCCCGTGTGGCTGATCGCTACCGCTGGTTTGCAACAGTCGATAATAAATTCAATTACAGTTTGCAAGTTTAGAAAAAATGAAGGGTTAATTGAAGGAACAGAGTGTTCTGTTTGTTTGAATGAGTTTCATGAAGATGAAATTTTAAGACTATTGCCAAAGTGTAGTCATGCTTTTCACATTTCTTGTATTGATACATGGTTGAGATCTCATACTAATTGTCCTCTTTGTAGAGCTTCTATTGTTTCCAACAATGTAACTTCTGAAGTAACCATGTCAAATTTGGAGCAAGAAAATAACAACTTGGGAAGAAATCAAGAGACCCAGATGGAGAATCCAAGGAATGAAGATGTGTTAAGCAACAATATTGTAATCAATGTGGAATTGGAAAACAGGGTGGAAACAACAGGGGAATCAAGTGATGAATCAAATTGCAAGGAACAAATACTTAATGATCCAACGGTCATAAATGATATATGTTATGTTTCAAGTAATTCTAGATTTGGTGGTGGAGGTTGTGTTGGTATGGAAAGTAGAAACCATGATCAAGTTATTGATCTTATAGGGGAATATGAGAAAGAGGTGCACAAGGTTAATCTTTGGAAGCTTGTTACTCAAACGAATAGTAAAACAATGCGTCCTTCCTCAATTGAAGAGCGTTTGCATGTAAGGCCTGTAGCTATGAAAAGGTCACTCCCTTTGAAAGGAAGGAAAGGTTTTAAAAGATGTTTGCAACCGCGATCGGTGCCGCAACATCATTGTTTTTAATGTCTCTTCAACTGTAATACGAAATCGATTAAGGTTGCATCAGTCATATTTGACAATGACTCTTTACAATTTCAAGAATTATGATTTGAACTCCGGAATATGTATATGAGAGGTTTTATAAATCTAAACTCAAATAATACTTGTTTGTGGAATGTTACGTATATAAGAGTTCAGTACAAAAATATGTGTTAATAATGTTGGAAGAACCAATATATTTTTCTCCTAGATACATATGTAATATATAAGTCCCACTTTTATTTTGCTACGTGTTTGTTATTTAATTCCTAAATTATTAATCATACATCTATACGTTGGAACTAAGATGGTCCTTAAACAATAATTCATAATTTATGTTAATGATAATAAATAATAAGAGATTAATTTATCTTTTGACATTTGTTTATATTTGCAAGTGATATAATCTGAAGACTCTTAGAACATCCTTATTTCATGGTATTACAATTCAATATGTATGAGATTATACAAACACATCTTTCGATTATGCCTGTTTAGTATACATAATAGGCATCATCTGTTTTTGGAGTACTACGTCTCGTCAACAACATATTCAATATATTAGAGGGATGAAAGTCAACACATTTAAAGACACTATTGAATGCAAATAGATTGTATAAACTAACTCTAAAGCAATTGAAAAACATTTGCAATATCAAATATCACAAGTTCATTTTACTAGAGACAAGTTATTTAGAGCATAAATCATCGTTCATTTATAAAGTGAATATTTAAGTTCATTTTGATAAAACTAAATTTGTCTTTATCTAAGGGTTTTGTAAATATATCTACACGTTAATGGTCATAGTCAATAAATTTTATGTCTATAATTTTCTTTTAAATATAGTCTCTAATGAAATGATGTTTAATCTTAATATGTTTGGCTCTAGAATGTAAAATTGAATTTTTAATTAAACATATGGAAGATGTATTATCACAAAAGATAAGAATGTTAGTCTCTAAAGAGAGAAAAACACAAGAAATAGGAGGGTTAAATTGTGTTTTTAAGGTTTTAAAAACTTTTGATAATACATATGATAAAATAAAAGTGTGATAAAATAAAAGTAAATAAAGAGATATAGAGAGGAAATACCAACCAAACTATCCTGGTTCACCACAACATGGTAGCTACATCCAATCCCTTCTCTATGAAGGATTTATTCCACTAATCACGAAAAGTATCACATGACCACTGAACACATACTAGTCAATCTGATTGTATTCAAATATTATCAATCTTCCAACTTAGTACAGTCAAGCTGTTGAGGGGAGCATCCACCATTGGGCCAAGTTATATATAGTGTTTAAGATTGAATTGTTAATAACACTCACAAGAGAATGTTTACATGGTACACTCTCATAATGTATTTGAGGTTTTCAGAACTCATAAATAATACAAATTTTTTCACCGGTTATTGTATATGAAGACATTAGGTTTCTCGTATGTGTAATTTTGAGGTGAAGATCACAAGTCATTTTATAGAGAAACTTCAAAGCATTAGGTTTTTGATCGTTGTTTGATTGTATGCACTACAATATTTTTAACTTTTGGCCCCACTTATCTTGACAACGGCTAAAAAACTGTGGCTAGAAACGAGAATAGACAACAATTTTCCAAGTGTTGTTTATAGCATACATATAAAATACAATTTTTTGGTTGTCAAAATAAAGCCGTTGCATTTTCGTTTTTAAGGTACGAGTTAAAAAGTGTGGCCGATTTAGACAACAATTTTAAACCATTGTCTGTGAAGATTTTAAAGCAACATATTATAAATATGGTCTCAATATAAAAAATGTTGCATGTACCATGTTTAAACCACAATACATAATTGTGGGATAAAATAGGAAAAAGTGTTGGCTAAACAAAAACCCTTAATTATTTGCATGAACCTAATTTCTCAAATTTAATTTCCCCAAATTACATGAGATCCCTACACCAAAACCCTTAACATATTCTAGACGTGGGAAAAATGATAGGAACAACTAGGTAATTTAAATAAACAACACAGTTAGAAAGATAGTTTAATAAAAAAGACAAATTGACTCGTTGAAAGATCTCTCCCTTAAACTACATGCTCCTTGCAACAGTTTATGTAGACTCCTCAAGCATTCCTAAAGCACTTAGTAGATTTTGAAAGTCTTAAAATGTAAGTGGCTTTGACATGATGTCTACTAATTGATCTCTTGTAATGCAATAATCGAGGTCAATAACACCATAATTACATAACTTTCTCAAGAAATAGAACCTAACATCAATAACATCAATATGCTTACTTCTTCCATGTAAAATTGAGTTTTTAGATAATTTAATTGTAGAAACATTATCACTAAACGCTACCACAATAGCTCTCTGACTTAGATCTCATTCTTACTGCAACACTACCTGATGATGACCTAAAATGAGCTAATTAGGAGAAAAAACAAATAATATTTCCAGTCAAGACTTTATAATAGTTTTTAGTTTTATTTATGTTTAATTTGAATTGTAATAAATTTTAGTTAAGTGGTGTAAACGCAATATGGGGTCTAGAGAATTAACTTTTGGCCCATTTTAGGAATAAGGTAAACTAGATGTTAACCCGCGTATTGCGCGGGTATATTTTTATTTATTAAATTTAAGTGGATTTAGAAGAAAAAAAAATGAAGTTTTATGTCCTAATTAAGTATTTATATCAATAATATATATACAATTTTACCAATATAATTAATAGAAGAGAAGTACCAATTTAGACGAATGACTTGAATAAATAAAGTACCGTATTAATATTGAGATCGTTGGATATGTTAAATATTGAAGTAATATATTTGATAATTGAAATTAAGATATACAATTGAGTTACAAAATATATTACTTTATTGTTGAAACTAAAAATGATTAAAGTAAAATACTTGGAAAAACATTCATTTTGTATTTTACATTATTACTTTTTTGTTGTCTCATTCGATCATTTTAATCATACATCTTTATGGTAATTGTGAAATTTTTTATTTTAAATTGGATGTATTAGAATTTTAATTTACAAACATTCAAATTGTTATTAACATTAATAGAGTAATCATAATGATTAACATTTTGGTTTCAAAATCGAAATCCAAAATTTATAACAATTACAAAATATTAATCCTCAAACAATTATAAATATATATTAAATATAAATAATTGCAAATGAATTACTTTAATTTCATACCAATTAACACTATAAAACAATAAATTTAATTTAAATAATTTCAGTAAAATAAAGTTGACCAAAATTCAACAAACATATTTTGTCCATCATTTCTAAATATTTATATGCTATATATTACCAATATTCAAAAATGAAAATCAAATATAAATATTTTTTTGTTCTCTCACTCGATCATTTTAATTTGAAAACTAATTGCAAAATATTAATTGTCAAACAATTATACAACAAATATAAAAAATTGCAAAATAAATTACTTTAATTTCATGTCTATTACCACGGTAAAACAACAAATCAAATTTAAATAATTTCAATAAAAAAAAAAACTTACCAAAATTCAAAGAGTCATGACTTTGTCCATCATTTTTAAATATTTATATACTATATATTTACCAATATTCAAAGTAGAAAATCAAATACAAATATTTTTTGTTCTCTCATTCGATCATTTTAATCATCAATCTTTTGTGATAATTGTGAAATTTTTTATTTTAAAATTGAATAAATTAAATAATTTACAAAAATTTAAACTATTATTAATATTAAATAGAGTAATCATAATGATTAATATTTTGGTTT
>NC_021161.2:34419719-34425017 GCF_000331145.2 Cicer arietinum
AAATATTATTTTTTTCTCTCACTATCATTTTAATAATCGATCTTTGTGGTAATTTTGATTTTTTTTAACTTTAAATCGGATATATTATAATTTTAATTTACAAACATTATTTCTTAAATTAATATTAATTGAGTAATCATAATCATTAACATTTTTGTTTCAAAATCGAAATCTAAAATTTATAAAAATTCGGTTACAAAATATTAATTGTCAAACAATTATAAGTATACATCAAATACAAATAATTGCAAATAAATTACTTTAATTTCATGTCAATTAACATTATAAAACAGCAAATTAAATTTAATTAGTTTCAGTAAAATAAAACTGACTAAAATTAAAAGAGACATGACTTTGTCCATCATTTCTAAATATTTATATATTATATATATTTACCAATATTCAAAGTAAAAAGTCAAATAAAAATATTTAAATATATATAATAGATGAAATTAAAGTAATTTATTTGTAATTATTTGTATACTTATAATTGTTTGACAGTTAATAGTTTGTAACCAAAATGTTAATGATTATGATTCATTTGCCAATATTAATAATAGTTTGAATGTTTGTAAATTAAAATTCTAATAAATCCGATTTAAAATAAAAAAATTCACAATTACCACAAAGATCGATTTAACATTTGAAAAATTTCTACAATACATTCAGATTTGTGTTCTGAAATTTAAAATGATCTAATTTACTCAATTCAATTCAATGTCAGACATCTTTTAAACATGCTTAAAATTATTTGAGTCAAACTTTTTCAACTGCAATTTGTAAGCTACTCAACATATACTACATTGAAGTAAAACTAAGAATATGAGACACACAAAGCGAAGTGACACTTAAAAGCAACTAAAGAAGGAAAAGAGTTTAGAAGAGAGATGGAAAAAATATTGATGTATAAATATACTTTGTCATAACATTGAAAAACACTAATTCCTTGAATTTTTCATGTACCATTTTGCTCTGGGTATGATGGGTAGCGAAATTTTTCGGCCGGTCCCATCCCAACTTGGATTTCTTGGATAGTCGCAGTGATAGAATTTCATGTAAGAAACTATACATAGTATTAAGTCACTATGAGCCAAATTGATTTCAAAGATTGAATAGAATATAATTGAATTTATGACAGCAAAATTAGAAAAAGACAAAAAGAATAATTTTTTTTGTTGCAACGAACCAACCTATACCTCTTTAAGTGTATCTTTGGAGTAGAGTCGGCAATTTCGAAGAATAAGATGATTTTGCGAGGATGGCGAATGACTGGAAAGTCATTAAAAAAATTAGGGATTAGAGAAATTAAAAGAGGAAAAAATTATTTAGAAATTAAGTAGAAAAAAATGAGGTGAACATGGCACCAAAATTAGAAATAGACAAACAGAAGAATTTTTTTTGTTGCAACGAACCAACCTATACCTCTTTCAGTGTATCTTTGGCCAATCTATACCTCTTTCAGTGTATCTTTGGAGTAGAGTCGGCAATTTCGAAGAAGAAGATGATTTTGTGATGGGAAGTCATTAAAAAAATTAGGGATTAGAGGAATTAAAAGAGGAAAAAATTATTAAGAAACTAAGTAGAAAAAAATGAGGTGAACATGGCACCAAAATTAGAAATAGACAAAGAAAAGAATTTTTTTTGTTGAAACGAACCAACCTATACCTCTTTCAGTGTACCTTTGGAGTAGAGTCGGCAATTTCGAAGAAGAAGATGATTTTGCGAGGATGGCAAATGACTGGGACGTACACAAGAGGGAAGAAGAAATTGTTGGAAGTCATTAAAAAAATTAGGGATTAGAGGGATTAAAAGAGGAAAAAAACTATTTAGAAACTAATTAGAAAAAATGAGGTGAAACATAAAAACACAAGAGAACTCTCTAAGGCGTACACATAAGCTTTTTTGTTGAGGTGGGATATGTTTGAACATGTGGAAGAAATACTAGGAGGTGACATGAGAGTTGGCATGAGAGTCTGTTTTAAATATATATAATAGATAATAGATAATAGATCTTCTTTAAATACCTTGTAAGAGTCTCATTTTGGATAACTTTGAAATGAATTAGAATTTCTCTATTAAGAGTTGTGAGTGAGATGTGTCTCCTCTTTGAGTTCTTGGATTAGAACTTGCTTGAATTTTATTAATGGATTCCTTACCATTGTGGCGATTCCACATTGACTTACCAATCATCCTTGATTGTGGCGCCTTCTTCATCTTCTCCATATAACCTATGTTTGTTTGTTTCTTTTCCATTTTATTTTACCACTTTATCTCAAGAAATCACTTGGTTAGATCTTCAATCTCATGTGGAAACACTCGAATCCACATCAAATGCACATCATTTGGTATTCAGATCTTGTCACCAAGTGGTAAAGTTTTTTCTTAATTTTTGTTTTTAAGTTTTTGATGTTCTTGAAGTTCATGGAAAATTTGAAATTTTAGGTTAATTTCTTGAAATTTGATCTTTGTTTTTGTGTAATCTTGAGTTCTTAGTTGATTATAAGTGTTATAATATGTGTGAGATGGTTTATATTTGATGATTTTTTGCTTCATTTTGTGTGAAATTCGAAATCTAAAGTTGCTGGAAAAAAAAATTCGCAGAAAAAAAAATATATATTTGCATTCATCTTCTTCACTTGCAATTGTTTGATCCAAAATTTCACTTGCAAATTTGTTTTTGATGTTATTTCTCCCATACAAGTTCGATTCTGGAAATTAAAAAGCCTAAATTGATTAAAACAATTAGAGGAATTCAAATATGCAGATAAAAATATAAAATTACAAGTGTTGCGAAAAAGTGATTCAGCACAAAATCACTTTTGAAAAAAGGCATTTTGCAAAAAAAAAATAAAAAATCCAGAGTTGTTCATTTTGAAACATCAAACATCTGTTGCATTCTTCATACCTCTTTTAGGCATTGCAAGTTTTATTTTAGTATCTTACCTCCCACATATTAGAATCACTTTGTCATTTAATTCTAATCTTTTTTGTTTCTTTGATAATATACTTAAGTGTGTCTTCATTTACCTAGTATTTTTTTTTCTTGTTTGTTGTTTTAAATTCTCTTAGTTTTGACTTAGTTTTCCTTCTTGAAACTCTTGTGTTGATAGCTTTTGCGGACTTGTTACATTGTGTTTCGATTCTTTGGTTTGGATTCTTATTTGGGTTCTTTTTAAGAACTTGAATAAAGAGTTTGAGTGGAAAAAGGCAAGAGCGCACATCATTGAAAAAAATGGTCATCATTGAGTGATATACACGAGTGATACATTTCTTGAGTGTAAACACTTAGTGAGTGGTGAGGACCTTATTTTTATTTTCTTATGTTGTTCTTGTTATTTGCTTGATTATTGTGATACTCGTTGATTTGTTGTTTTTGACATCATGAGTGAAAGTGAACCAAATCCCCTTTCTCCTAGAATCAATTATCTTATGAGTCACGTTACATAAATATTGAATACTCAAATGAATGTCTTGAGAGAAGTTTTTGTGAATCAAAGAGATAGAAGATCTCACCATGGAAGATCTTCTCAAAATAAAGATAGGTTTGAAATTGAGGAATAAAGAAGATATAGATATTATGATGAGAATGAAATGAGGTATGAAATGAGGTATGAAATGAGGTATGAAATGAGAGATATAAAAAAAAAAAGAAAGAAGATATAGAAATTATGGTGAGGATGAAATGAGATATGAAAAGAGAGATAGGACAAAAGCAATGAGGCAAATAGATTTTGAGATGGATGGTATGAGGTATGCAAAAGAGAAAAGACACAAAGAATATAAAAAGGAGGAACAAGAAAAAAGGAAAGTATATCATATGAAAAACATGTTAGAGATTTTGTATTGGATCTAGGGTATATGACATATCTTTATGAAATTGGATATACAAAAGAGGCAAGAAAAGTAGAGAAACTAGCCTTGAGAAAAAAGAGAAAATCAAAGAAAAGAAACAGAAAGAGGAATAAAATAAGTTAGCCTTGAGAGAGAAAATGAAAATTAAAGAAAATAAAGGTGAAGTGGAACAAAATGTGAGAGACAAAGAGCAAGAAATTAAGTCTAACTATTTTCCTAACTTTTTTGATTCTTATGTTCAAAAGCTTGAAAATATGTCTCCAAAATAGGAATGCCCACAATCCATTGAAGTTAAAGGTGATTGGCCAAATGTTTCTCAAAAGGATCATTGCAAGAAAAATCTTGGTTTCAATCCTAGCAAATTTAATTCTTCTACTACTTTAATTCATGTTTCTCTTAAATTGTTTGACAAATTTTTTCCTCCTATTCTTGATAGGTTTGCAAATATTCACGTTGAAATGCCTAACATATGTGATTTCCATAAGCCTCGTTTGAAAGTTTAAACCATGATGCATCAAGTCTTTAATCCGTATTATTCTTCTAAACTTTATATTACAATTATGATTCAAGACTTGAATGATATTCTTGATATATGTGTTGGTGTGCTTTCTAAAGTAACTTTGGTTCATGTCAAATTTTTTGAAAAATGTGTTGGGATTCTTAAGAAACATTTGTTTGATAATTTAAATATTTACTCTTGTGTTAAAAATAAAGTTAGCCTCTTGAGATTTTCAATGAAGGGTAAATGTTTGCATGTGGAATTAGTTGATAGTTGCACTACTACACATCTCCTTACTCTTTCTTTTATTGACAAATTTTTTAAACTTCCATATGGTACTCCTAATTTGTTTGAGATACTTGTATTATTTCAGAAAGAACATTCATTTGTTTATTGATAGTGTTTTAGCAAGTGTACTGAATCGTTGCAAGTAATAATTAAAATGGTAATACCGAGTGTCAAACTCAAGGATTGCGTTTTACTATCAAATTATATTTAATTACTAAAATTGAACAAAAAGTAACCAAATTGATTGAAATAATATTTAAAATTAACAACAGTAATAAAATTGATCTTTTATAATAAGAAAAATGTCTGAGATGAGTTTCACTTCGAATCCAACCTTGGTGTCTAATTTGATCCTAGTTACTGAATTCATTTATTGAATTATTACCGTATTCTCTTTATTATTCTTCCCCTAACGTTTTAGTGATAGAACCTTTAATTCAAAAGTAACCCCTAATTCCTTAGTGGATTTAAGATTTGAATTAAGCATTACCGTATTGTTGAGACAAAATCTCAATTTAATGTTTTGATGAAAACAAACAAAAAGTTAATTAAGAATTCTAATTATGATTCTAAGTGTTTTGGTATTTAACATGTGCATTTGAGTGTGTTAAAACAAGATAGGTATCAAACATCACAAATCAGATCTCATTAAAATCAAA
>NC_021161.2:34425517-34443103 GCF_000331145.2 Cicer arietinum
TTACAACTGCCGCAAATCAATTTTTTTTTTCTTGTAGTGTATATTCCAAGACCTAACACTCAACGAAAGAGGATATGAAGGATTTAGAGGAAATCAGAAAGGTAAGATCATAAACATTGCTACAGTAGGTAATGGCTATTTATCCTCTATTAAATATGTTCTACTTGTAAAAGGATTAATGCATAACCTATCGAACATAAGTGAATTAAGCGACAATGGTTATGATGTTGTCTTCAATCAAAATTCATATAATGCTATTAGTCAAACAAATGGATCCATACTATTTATAGGGTCAGAGGAAAAATAACATTCATAAGGATGGTGGATCTGACATAAAATATTAGGACATGTCAACTTGATATTAATATCAAAGTTATATAGTCTAAATCTAGTAAGAGGACTGCCAATTCTAAATTATAAATCAAATGTTCTTTGTGAGGCATGTCAAAAAGGAAAACAAACAAAATCATTGTTTGCTTCAAGGAGTGTTATGGTCATTTCTAGACAACTTGAACTTTTGCACATTGATTTAATTGATCCTGTAAGGACACCCTCTGTAGGTGGTAAGAAGTATAGACTTGTTATTATTGATGACCATTCTAAATGGACATATGCAAAATTTCTTAAACACAAGGATGAGTCACAAAGTCTCCACTACTTTATGCAAACAAGTGCAAAATGAAGAATATTTCTTTATCACAATAATTCGTAGTGATAATGGTGGTGAATTTAAAAATAAAACTTTGAAAACTTTTGTGAACAGAATGATAATTTACATAATTTTTCTTCTCCTAGAACATCTTAACAAAATGATACGAATAACTTTAGGTATATGAAAGATACTACTAATCTTGGTATGCTGACTATGCTAGAGGCAAGCTAGAAAGGAAAAACACCAGCATAAACTGTACATTCCTTTGTGAGTATCTAATATGCGAGTCAAGCAAAAGACATCAAACTATTGCTTTGTCTACAATAGAAGCATAATATATCTCATCAACCAGTTGTAGCACTAAGATATTGTGGATGAAGCATCAACTAGAACGTTTTAAAATCAATTAGAGTAACATTTCTATCTTTTATGATAATGCTTCAGTTATATGTTTAACCAAAACTCTTATTTTACACTCAAGGGCAAAACATATAAAGATTAAACATCATTTTATAAGAGATTATGTCACGAAGGGTATTTTAGACATTAGATTCATTTGTCTGAAGGTCTATATGACATGCTCTGATCATGATAACCTCTACTTTCTCTATCTCCATATCAAGATACGCATAATCAATTACAAGGATATTTGACAAGGTTTAATGGTAAATAAATCTATGAAGATTTGATACGAAAGTTCTTGAAATATGTTGATTTCTTGAAATCTAGATAATGGCCAAAAACCCTAATGTTCTCTCTAAAAAGACATACAACCCTCATTGTAAGAGATTATGTCACGAAGGGTATTTTAGACATTAGATTCATTTGTCTGAAGGTCTATGTGATATGCTCTGATCACGATAACCTCTACTTTCTATGTCTTTGTATCAAGATACGCATAATCAATTACAAGGATATTTGACAAGGTTTAATGGTAAATAAATCTCTGAAGATTTGATACGAAACTTCATGAAACATATTGATTTCTTGAAATCCAGATAATGGCCAGAAACCCTAAAGTTCTCTATAAAAAGAGATACAACCCTCATTGAAAAACAACAACATACTACAATAAGAACAATATAATCGTTTATGCACTATTGTTCTTAATATTTTGGTTGGACTAATTGATGAGTAATATTTTCTGATAGTACAACATTGCAAACACCCTTTTGTGAGAGTTATTCAGAAAACTCTTAAGTTTATTCTATTTGTAACCTAACCCTGTAGTGGTTGCATCCCTTAACAACTTAATTGCACTAAGCTAGAAGGTTGAGAAGACTTGAACACAATCATATTGACTAGTATGTGTTTAGTGGAAATGTGATTCAGTTGGTGAATTAGTGGATTAAATCCTTCGGTTTGAAAAGACTAGGCCTAGTTACCATGTTGATGGTGAACCAAGATAATTTGGTTGTGTTGTTATGTGTTTTTGTTTTATCTACTCTATTTTCATCACTTTGATTTAATCTTGTTAAAACTGTTTTAAAATAAAATACAATTCAAACCCCTCATTTCTTCTATTTCTTGTTCTACAATGAAGACTAAGCTACAAAGATAATGACTACTACATCAGAAGGTACACCAAGTGAACCTTCCTCTCGCTTGGCACCATTGAATATTCTTGTGATCACTCCACGGGTTGAGGGCTCTTCTACACTTGCTTTTGACCCTTATCAGTTTTTTAAAAAACAAAGTTTTTGAAAAACTGGAAGCTAAAATTAAGATGTGATAGAACAGAAAGCCAAGAATCAAGAGTCTATTCAAAGTACTTTAGGATTGATCGTAGGTAGATTGGCCAACCCTAACCATTAGTTTAACCAAGTTTTTCCTTTTTGTTTTTTGTGTGTGATGTGTACTTGTTTTTGTTCTATCTTCTTTATTCTTAACTTTTTTAATGGAAATTATATTTAACTCTATATTCCTTTTGTGCTATTTACTGCATTTGTTCTACTCTTTTTGTCTGATGAGAAAAGGCGGAGTACATGTTTTGAGAATAATTTCCCTTTGTATTTTCCATGTTTATACTTTTAACTCCCTTTTCAGTGTGTCATATATCATTTTCATTCTTTTAAACTTGCTCATATTAAGGAAAAGCTTTACTTCAAATAATTTTTGCATATATTATGTTTAAATAAAAAAATTGTTCACATAAATAGATGTTTCATCATTAAAGAGGGAAGATTGTTAGAACCAATTCGGTTTGAAGAACAATGACCCTTAATTATTTTGTGGTAAAGATTTATTTTCCTGATGAAAATGTTCTAGTGTGAATACCATTTGTTGAAAGTTTTAAAGACTTTACATTGCATCCTTTGATGAATAGATAAGAAAAATGAAGAAATCAAGACAATATTCTAAAGAATCTGTTAAAGTTGTATCTGACTATGATCAATACGCTCTCAAGTGCGCATTTGATGAATCAAACTATACAAGCTCACTCTGATAATAATGTGTATGATAATTCTAGCAAACCAGTTGATCGTCTGGTCAACGCATCAAATTAACACTATAACAAAGTCAATACTCTAATAAACATCCAACGTTCCTAACTCAAACATTTGAGTCTAGAACTCTAACAAAGTCAACATCTCAATATCCTTTACTCATCATAGTTGGAATGATCATCTAACTGAAGAAATTCATGACATCTTTTGAAAATTTCATCATCTAGTTTTTCTGTCGCTTTAACCAAGATACATTGAATCAATTATAAAGATGTATCTGGACAAGTTTTTAATGTTGATTCAAGATCTCTGAAGATTTGATATGACCCATTATTTTACATGTTGATTTCATCACTACCACATTTGAGTTGTGGCCTAAAGGTTAGGCAACGGTTTACAAAGTGTGGTGTAAGTGTTCATGAACTATTCTTTAAGGCAACGGTTTTTTAGTTTTGCCCACGAATTATAAAAAGTTGTTGTTGAAGACACTCAATGAGGCCACGGGTTTTTTTGAATGTGTCAGGCCAATGTTTTGTGAATTAGTTTTGGCCAAAATTCATAAATGTTGCATATACAGTTAGGTCACTGTTTTGTGCACATTATTTCTGTTTCAGGCAACACATTTATAATGTTGTCAAAAGCATATGCAATATTTTTTGGTTTAAGGCAATAGATTTGTATGTGTTTTATATAACTTTATACCACGTTATCAAAATGTGGGTAACACGTTTAGCCCACACTTTTTATATGTTGCTTGTTTGTTTAGGTCACGATGACGAAAAATGTTTTAAACCACACTTTCTATGTGTTGTCTATACTTTTCGACCACAGACATTCAAATCCGCATACTTCTTTAGTCTACATTTTTCTATATGTTGCCTATACCTTTTAGCCACGATCATTCACTCTCATCATTTAGGAAAACATTGACAATTAATCATTATTACTTGTAGCCCATAATTGAATGTTAAATAATCGTTATTGAACAAAACACAAAAGAGTTAAACATAATCAAGTCTTAATTAAAGTATATGTTACCAATGAAAAAAATTGTCTTATCAAAATATTTTGAGACAAATATTACTAGGCATCAAAAATAAACCAATACATGATTAGATCAATTGTTATAATAGTTGTAAAAACCAATAAGTTTTTTATTCCTAAAATGCAACAACCAAAATTTGCATTTCCAAAAAACAACCAAGTCTTCGATACATTCCACTTGCTTGATGTATCTTGGTCGTGATCTTCAAATCCAACCTGAAAAGTTATTATATTTACTATGAAGTAGCAATGCCAATCACAAGAAATGGGGGTTTGAATTGTGATCATTTTAAAATTTTGATTCATGTGCTCAATTTAAATTAACTCAATAATGATCTTGGTTTGATAAACAATAAAAGGTGAATGTTCATGATGTGATCAGTACTAAGTGAGTGATAAATAAATGGAGATAAGAGAAAGAAGATCACACACAAAAAGTATATTGTTTGGCCCAACTCAGGCTAGTCCAGTCCTCACAACCGTGAGATTTTAACTATGTGCTTCAGAACCAAGAATGCTTTCTTTTACATATTTTCTCTTGATCACACCTTGATCAATTACAATCTTCACCATTCAACCTAGAAAACATTTTTACAATCACATTTCAGCCTTGAAAGAATTTTTACAAACATACTCAATCTAACAGAAAAGATAGACTTGAGTTACAAATGATGTGTATAATAAAACTGTTTAGGATCTTGAAACTTCTCAACACTTGTTTGAGATAAAATAAAGACAAACTCAATAAATAATGATCCAAGGATATAATGAAGAGAGCTAGAGTTTGCTTGAAGAGTTCTTGGCTTGTTATTACTTAAACAAGTGTTGGTAGATTTGTAAATGGAACTCTTGCCTTCATCTTCCAATTAATCTTTAATTTATAAATGATAAAATGTTTTGAATATTCATTTTATAATGAATATAGTTTTTGACATATTTCTCAAGTGTTAGATATATTTTAAAGCAATTAAACATGTGTTTATATTGTTGTCTAAAACGTTATTGACAATTGAAGAACGTTCTTGCTTTTGGGTTTGATGGAAACACGAATGCGTAATTTAGTAGATGTCTTTTGTCAGTCGTTTGTCTTAGAAATGTGATGTGCTTTCTTTAAAAAGGTGCAGCAGCAGTGTCCTTGTTGTCATGGTTGTCCTTGCTGATAGCTCATCAATTTGGAGATTAATCTTGAGGTTGTTTTCTTGATTTGGGCATTCAGCTTGAGTTATGGACTTCAGCATTGATTTGAGCAGTCTTGGTACTCTTTAATATGTTGTTTGAACTGTGGAAAATAATATTTTTAATTATTTCTTTAAAACGAGAATAACCAAAATTTTCTTTTGTAAAACAAGAACATTCTTCGTTTATGTTTTGTATGCATGCTGGATTTTGACAGCTATTATGTGTGATGATTCTATGCTCTGTGCGTGGGATTCTTTTTATAATGTTTTTGTCTTATCATTTATGTCCTTGTTGTACTTATTAACCATCAATTTGAAAATTGATCTTGTTGTTTGTTGTTGATGCTTAGCTTTGCCTTTTGTTGATCTTATAGAAGGAATTTGTCCAAAATGATCTTGTGTATATAATTATGTTCCTCTGTAATGAATACTAATGATTTGTAGTATAGATAGATATACTTTCGTAGCCCATATCGATCTTAAATTATAACAGATTTTGTTCTTCGTAAATCAGAACGTTCTTGGATTAAAGATGTGAAAATGGTGAACGTTCTTCGTTTCTGTTTTGAGTGATTTGTTGGATTTGGAACTTCTGACAGCTTTTGCATGATTCCTTGTTTTTTATCACGTGTACATGCTGCTCATAGGTACAACTGAGGTATCCAATCCAATCTGTCCATTTTGAACTTGATGCTTACTCAAACTTGGAGAATGATCTTGTTGAATTTGGAGGTAATGATCGTTAAAATAAGATATTATCATTCTTGTTTTTTTAGAACTGTGGAGGACGTTCTTCGTTTTTTCAAACTTCTTTCAAAAACATTTTTCATTCTTTTTGTTTATTTTTGTTTCATTTAATATGATATGTTTTGTAATGCTTGGTACCTATCTTTGATTAACACCCTCAAATCATAAGACTTCGAATCATAATTAGAAGTCTTAATTAACCTTTGTTTAATTATCATCAAAATATTAATTTGAGATTTTGTCTCAACAAACTAAATTAATATAAATAAAGAGAAAATATACGATTATAGTTATGAATATTAAAAAAAATGAATCACAATTTTTCATCGCAACAACAAAACTAGTGTCTTAACACAAATGAACTAAGATTTCGAAATGTTTGATATATATTCAATCTAGGAGAAATAAACTAAATAACCAAAATAATATCATATAGATTGAAGTTTAACTATTTCAATCTAAAAGGGAAAAAAAAACTGATATTGAATCAATTGAATTCAATTCAATTAGATGTAGAATTGTTAATTCTTGCACTAACAAATATTGAATTCAATACAATTGCTAACACTTGCACTAATAAATTCAATATAAGCCACCCAATTTAGCTTAACACCAGCAATAGAACACAACCAGACACACCAAAAAATAGATCGACCAAATTGATTTAACAAATAGTACTTTTATAAAATGGATCGACCAAAAAATGGCATATCTTAATAAACTTAACAATAAAAAAACAAGTTGCATTAAACTTGGGTGATAATAGTAACAATAAACCATATACCTTAATGAATAAATAAAACATTTAGAAAAAAGTTGCATTTTTTTCCAAAAAAACACATGAACATATCGTATCACGGGTCGGGTCGCGACAATGGTCAGCGAATAGGGTGTAATTCGTGGTCGCGAGCGCCACACCCGTCGAAGGCATTTCCACTGCCAGTAGTGATATGATCTTGTTTGTCATGAATCAGTTTAAGGACCGTTCTAGGTTGGAAACTTACAGATTGTCGTCAAAGTCGCGCTTTGTTGGAGAACGTGATAACTGAAGCTACGAAACACAGAATCGGTCGATTCCAAAATGGTGTGAAAGATGATGTTCCAGAATGCAAGTTAGGCTGTTGAATCACCGAAAAAATGTATGTAGAACTCGAGGTATGATTGCAGGTCACTGAACACGAAAGTTGATGGGATTTGAGTATTAGGGTTTGATGTACAAGAAACTTCAAATTATTATTCAGCAAACAAACCAAGAACAAAATGACGGCACAATCTAGGGATTGATAATCCAAAAAGAACGTCACAAGGATTAACAGCCTTGATAAGTTCAAAGTGAATTCTTTCAAGAACTCTAGATAGCAAAGCCTCACAAAAATAATATTCAAAATATGCCTTCAAAAAAAGTAAGGGTGTGCCTTTTATAGTGCCAATTCCTTACAAGTTCTCTAAATTTGGCCCAACTGAAGTTTTTACAGTTAGACCCAAATTTTCTTACTAATTCAGTCTACTACTTTAATTAAAACTATTAAAATTTGATAACACATAGATGCAACATTTATTTCTTAACTTCTTCAATTTGGATCAAGAAATTGACTATCTTGAGGTTCAATTCTTCATAAGTTGTACTTGCTTCAAATAAAGTGGTTATCAAGTTATTCAGAACCTCATTTGCCTTCTTTGACATTGCTCTTGTCATTGGAGTTCCAAGACCTTGAATATCCTTTAGACTTCCTTCGTTGATTATGCATTCTAGGTCCTCATCATTCCCTCATTCTTGAACTGGATTTGCCCTCAAATTGCAATCTTCTCAGCTGCATCATAAGGAGACAAATCAACCACATTAAAAGTAGGACTGACACCATATTCACCTGGAAGATCTATTTTGTAGGCATTCTCATTAATTTTGGACAGCACTTGAAAAGGTCCATCTCCCCTTGGTTGAAGCTTAGATTTTCTTTGAGAAGGAAATATTTCCTTCCTTAAATAAACCCAAACACAATCGTCTGGTTCAAACACAACCTTTTTCCTTCCTTTATTAGCTTGTGGAGCATAGCTATCCACTTTCTTTTCAATTTGTGCCTTTACCTTCTCATGTAATTTTCGAACATGTTCAACCTTAGTTTTCCTATCCTTATGAATTAGAATAGAACTACTTGGCAAAGACATTAAATCAAGAGGAGTGAGAGGGTTAAAACCATAAACAATTTCAAAGGGAGAATAACGAGTAGTGTTATGAACAACCTTATTATAGGCTAACGTGGGGCAAACATTCTTCCCAGGTCTTAATATTCTTTTGGATTATAACCCTTAAGAGAGAAGAAATAGTTTGATTCACTATCTCAGTTTGGCCATCAGTTTGTGGGTGGCAAGTAGTGGAAAAAAGAAGTTTAGTTCCAAGCTTACCCCAAAGTTTCCTCCAAAAGTGACTAATGAATTTAGTGTCTCGATCACTCACAATGCTTCTAGGTACACCATGAGTATAACTACTTCTTTAAAGAACAAATTTGTTGTGTGACAAGCATCATCCACTTTTCTGCAAGGTATGAAGTGAGCCGTCTTGGAAAATCTGTTCACCAGCACAATTGAATCTTTTCCTCGCTTAGACTGAGGAAGATCTAAAACAAAATCCACAAAAATTGGTAAAGGAGTATACAAACCATGAGACATAACTTTAGACTTAGATTTCTTACAAACAATGTATCTTTCACACAATTTGCGTACATCACGTTTCATGTGTGGCAAATAAAAATGTTCATGCAGCATGTCTAAAGTCTTTTGTACTCCAAAATGTCCCATTAATTCCCCCTCATGCAATTCCTTCACGAGTAAATCCCTAATGGAACTTTTCGACACACATAATCTCTTTTCCTTAAATAAATAGTCATTATTCTTAAAATACCCATTTTGGGCAGCATGCACACAAGATTTATATATTTGAGAAAATCTGGGATCATGTTGATACAATTCCTTAATTACCTCAAAACCAATAAACTTAGTTTCATGAGTAAAGAACAAAGCATACCTTCTTGAAAGTGCATCCGCAACAACATTTAACTTACTTTTTTTATGCTTGATCAAGTACTGAAATTGCTCAAGAAATTCAACCCTCTTGAAATGTCTCTTGTTGAGCTTACCTTGGCTCTTTATATACTTCAATGATTCGTGATCACTATGTATTACAAATTCCTTTGATAAAAGGTAGTGCTACCATGTTTGTAATGCTCTCACTAATGCATACAATTCTTTATCATATGTAGGATAATTAAGGACAACACCATTAAGTTTCTCACTAAAATAAGCAATAGGATGCCCCTCTTGCATCAAAACAGCCCATATCCCCACATTTGATGCATCACATTCAATTTCAAAAGATTTAGAGAAATTGGGCAATGAATGAATAGGTGCATGAGTCAATTTTACCATATTCCTAAAATAGGCCAAAAGTTAATTCTCTAGACCCATATTGGGTTTACACCACTTAACAAAAATTATTACAATTCAAATTAAACACAAATAAAACTAAAAGCTATTATAAAGTCTTTGACTTGAAATATTCTTTGTTTTTCCTCCTAATTAGCTCAATTTAGGTCCTCATCATTCCCTCATTCTTAGAAGAAATTCGGCCTCGAATTTAGCTCAATCATAACCTACAAGAAGAAAAACATAGGTCAAAGATATAAAGAACAATGTTATGGCTACACTAGGATCATATGGAAACTGTGAAAAACCACTAAATGTGTGAAGTAGGTGAAGCACAATTCCACTTTTTGCCTTCAACAATCCAACATATTCATTTCCAATATAATGAGTTTTCAAGATAGAGATAAAATAATACCTCTTGAAATTGACATTAAGTACCAATGTTAACTTCCTAGGATTGGAATTGGAGACGAACAAGAAGTTACTTTGTATTTCCAAAGACTTCAAAGCAAGTTGAGCCTCATGGACATTCATTTTATCATAAATGATGACTCTTCATCATATTGGTAGCGTTTCAACAAGTTTACTGAATCGTTGCAAGTAATAATAAAATGGTAGTACCGAGTGTTGAACTCAAGGATTGCGTTTTATTATCGAATTATATTTAATTACTAAATTGAACAAAAAGTTTCCGAATTGATTGAAATAATATTTAAAATTAACAGTAATAAAATTGATCTTTTATAATAAGAAAAATGTCACGAATGAGTTTCACTTTGAATCAAACCTTGGTGTCTAATTTGATCCTAGTTATTGAATTCCTTTATTGAATTATTTCCGAATTCTCTTTATTATTCTTGCCCTAATGTCTTAGTGAAAAAACCTTTAATTCCAAAGTAACCCCTAATTCCTTAGTAGATTTAAGATTAGAATTAAGCATTACCGTAAATGAATTCTCTTTTTAAACTACTGCCTCTGCAACTAATTTAATTGGTTTCATGACCTGCATCTATGTCTAGACTACAAATTCATTAATTTCTCATCTCAAGCATTCGTAAAGTCCACTTTTGTTTCAAAATACAAATCGTAGAACATTTTAATGTTGATCAAGCAATAAAAAGCATAAAGCACAGAGATGAGAAAAATAATTCAATAAACTCATTCATATAACTAGAAATCAAATCATAAAAATACGGGTTTCATCTTGTTACACTCATCCCTAACAAATTGGGTTTAGTTACTCATGACAGAGATAGAAAAGATAGAGATTAGAGAAGAATTACAAGAATGATTCATGAAAGATCCTTGATAAAACTGCTCCAATCCTGTTAGAAACGGCCGTCTTTGAGTTTCTATGTTAGGGCACAAGTCTCCCAACTTCCCAAGAGTAAAAAAGATCCCTAAACAGTGAAAAATTGTGTTTTATGAATGTTGATGCGTGTCGCGCTCCCCAGGCGCAGAAAACGCGCTTCATGCGCGCTTGGACAATGCTGAAAGGCTGGAAATGCGCCTCAGGCATAGCTGGCGCGCTTTAGGCGCACAACATCTGCTGTCTGACGTATACTATATTTTGCGCCTCTTTCGAGTCTGAATTTGGTTCTGGTGTTTTCATTAAAGTGTAGATATGGATCTTGGCTTTCAGTTGCACTTGGTGTGACTCCAATTGGACATCTACAACTCCAGATATGGATGAAATACTCTACATATGTCATGTTGATTTCTCGCCAAAGTTCAGCACTGCAGTAAAACAAAGTAACAACGCAAAACTCCGAAAAATCTCTACTTAATCAAGGAAATAAAAACATAAAAATTTTATTAAATTAAAGAAATAAAATTAACAAATATATCAAATAACTCCTTAATTTAACTAATGATTGAAGATAAATAAGACTAAAACAGTGGGAAAATATGCATATGATGAAGAGTCGTCACAACCCCAAACTTAATCTATTGTTTGTCCCCATGCAACAATTAATTTCAAATTTGGTACAGTTAAAGAAAACTTACGTTCAATTTCTCAAATCAAATCAAACTTAATTTTCAAATTTCCAGCTACTACAAAGCATTCATCATGCTCCATGGTTGTTTACAAAAAAAACAACACAATTTGTACATTTTAGCATTCATTCATCAAGTTCAACTCTCGCTTCACACAATCTCACCAAAATTTCTCTCAAGTGTTTAGAAAGGGTTATGAATTTATCACTCAAATCCTAGAACATGCATCACGCTACCATAGGCTTGAAAAAATTCTAGTTAGCAATCACAATGCAGTAAACACATACATTTTTGGAGGACTTTCAGGTTGTAATAGGGCTTAGTTAAGGATATGACATTTTGGGATAGTAGGCTTTACTACTTGGAGTTAGGCATACCTTTCCAGATTATTCTACCATTTTTTTATTTTTCTTCACTTTTTCATTGTGGAGATTCTAAAACAATGACAAAAGAACCAAGAATGTATTATTTACCATAGTACACAAACTGATTTTTTTTTCTTCTTTTTTTTTCTTTTTTTTTTCTTCTTTTTGTGAGAATCACCACACCAAACTTAAAAGGTTGCTTTCCCATGAGCAACCCCAAACTTAGAACTTTATCGAGACAATAAATTTTTTTTCTACCTAACTCCAAGTAAGGTGATTTAATTAAAGTCAGATATTTGGCTTGTAATGTGGCTAGTAACCGAAATAAAAGGGCAAGGCTCAAAGGGGCTAGCAAAGGGTAAAATTTTCATAGGGTAGTTAGAAAGACTCAAACGACCAAACAAAATTGCCTCAATGTATGCATAAATTACAAGTGACGCAAGTCAGAATTAGTACAAGTTCTAGAGGGACAACACATGTCTGGATAGTCACACAACAAAGAATTTAAGTGTTTAGGCTCAAAAGCTCATAGCTAGGATAATAAGAGAGAGTATGAGCAATCAAAATAATGCCAAACATGCCACTACAAAATTTATTTAGTTTCTTTTTTTATTTTTATTTTTTAAAAAAATGCAAGTGAGACTTCGACAACCAAGGAGTAATCAACATTGCATGAATTAGTGAAACTTATCGAATTGATCAATGATATGAGCAAAGAAATAGAGTTTAAATTTCAAAATCTCAAACATAAAACTTAAGATCAAATGCAAGTTGTTAATAATTTTTCATCATAGTGCATGTTTACACACAATTTGAAAGAGACAAATTCAAATAACCAAAATAAGATTGCAAAAAATAAAAGTTACCTCTACCTGTGGGTTGCCTCCCACAAAGCGCTTCTTTAAAGTCATTAGCTTAACGCCTCAATTATTGTCAAGGTGGCATATATGACAGGAAGAACACATCATCCTTCTTCTTCTTTTTGTCTGGTAGAAATTCCATGAACTTGAGAAATAAAAGATGTTGCTTCCATGTCCTTCTCAACTGGACATTGATGAACAAGGCATAGATTGAATCTCGAACTTTATCAATCTCTTCTTTTTTCTTTTCCTCGTTCGCCTTTTCCTCTTGCTTATCATCTTCTACCACAACAATGAAATTATCTTCAATCTTCAACTTATCCTCCATCATCTCAAACCTAACCACTTGCTCAAATAACCTCTCAAATTGAGTTTCAAATCTTTCAATTGAAACCATGTTATTCTTCATGAATTCAACCAAAACGTTCGTAATATGAAAGTCTTTGTCATCTGATTCTTTGGATAGAATTTTAGGAGGTAGAATTTGTTCCCAATTGATTTTTTTAATATAACACTCGTCGTTTTCTATAACTTTGAGAAAAAAATCTTCATATTCTATTAGTTCATCAAGGTCATCTGAACAATGTCCATTCTTATGTGTTTCTCCGCAAAAGTCATACCTAAGAGGCTGCTGTATCAAAGGGATCTGAGGGTGATATCTTAAAAATGTATAACTCAAGATTTTCCCCTCAATCATGCGACATATATCAGATATAAGACAAGTATCACACTTTTCATATAATTGTAGTAGAATATCATCATTATAATCTTTCATGCTTTACAACGAATAGTTATCTCAAACAAAGAAGAGACAAACACTAGACATGACATTAGAAAGCTCAACAAATAAAAAAAGAAAATAAAAGAATTTTTTTTTCAAAAAATCAAATATAAAAATAAAAAATTTATTGCAGAGCAAAAAGTTTCAATTAAGTAAATAAAATAAATTCAATAGTGATATGGAAATCCCGGGCAACGGCGTCAAAAACATGATAACGTTTCAGCAAGTGTACTGATCGTTGCAAGTAATAATAAAACGGTAGTACCGAGTGTCGAACTCAAGGATTGCGTTTTACTATCGAATTATATTTAATTACTAAATTGAACAAAAAGTTTCCGAATTGATTGAAATAATATTTAAAATTAACAGTAATAAAATTAATCTTTTATAATAAGAAAAATGTCAGGGATAAGTTTCACTTCGAATCCAACCTTGATGTCTAATTTGATCCTAGTTATTGAATTCCTTTATTGAATTATTACCGAATTCTCTTTTATTCTTGCCCTAATGTCTTAGTGATAGAACCTTTAATTCCAAAGTAACCCCTAATTCTTTAGTAGATTTAAGATTCGAATTAATTATTATTGTACAGAAATTATATTTTTAAACTACTGCCTATGCAACTAATTTAATTGGTTTCATGACCTACATCTATGTCTATACTACAAATTCATGAATTTCGTATCTCAAGCATTCGTAAAGTCCAGTTCCGTTTCAAAATACAAATTGTAGAACATTTTAATGTTGATCAAGACATAAAAAGCATTAAGCACAAAGATGAGAAAAATAATTCAATAAACTCATTCATATAACTAGAAATCAAATCATAAAAATAAGGGTTTCATCTTGTTACACTCATCCCTAACAAATAGGGTTTAGTTACTTATGACAGAGATAGAAAAGATAAAGATTAGAGAAGAATTACAAGAATGATTCATGAATGATCCTTGATAAAACTGCTCCAATCCTGTTAGAAACCGTCGTCTTTGAGTTTCTATGCTAGGGCACAAGTCTCCCAACTTCCCAAGAGTCAAAAAGATCCCTCAACAGTGAAAAATTGCATTTTTATAAATGTTGATGCGCGTAGCACTCCCCAGGCGCAAAAAACGCGCTTCAGGCGCGCTTGGACAATGTTGAAAGGCTGGAAATGCGCCTCAGGCGCAGCTGGTGCGCTTCAGGCGCACAACATCTGTTGTCTGACGTATACTGCATTTTGCGCCTCTTTCAAGTCTGAATTTTGTTCTGGTGCCTTTATGAAAGTTGTAGATATGGATCTTAGCTTTCAGTTGCACTTGGTGTGACTCCAATTGAACATCTACAACCCCAGATATTTATGAAATACTCTACATTTGTCATGTTGATTTCTCACTAAAATTCAGCACTGCAGTAAAACAATGTAACATCGCAAAACTCCAAAAATCTCTACTTAATCAAGGAAATAAGAACATAAATTTTTTTATTAAATCAAAGAAATAAAATTAACAAAATATATCAAATAGCTCCTTAATTTAACTAATGATTGAAGATAAATAAGACTAAAACAATGGGAAAATATGCATATGATGAAGAGTCATCACATATGCATATTTTTCATTGATTTTAGTCTTAGTTATCGTTTATTAATTAGTTGATTTAAAGATTTATTTAATATATTTTTTTAATTTTAGTTCTTTGATTTAATGAAATATTCATGTTTTTATTTCCTTGATTAAGTAGAGACTTTTCATAGTTGTTACTTTGTTTTAATGTAGTGCTCAATTTTGGTGAGAAATCAACATTCCCTATGTGGAGTATTTCAGTCATATATGGAGTTGTAGTGTCCAATTGGAGTCAACCTAAGTGCAACTGAAAGCTACGATCCATAACTACAACTTTCATGAAGACACAAAAACCAAATTCAGACTCAAAAGAGGAGAACAATGCACTAAACGCCAGACATAAGATGATGTGTGCTTGCACCGCGCTTGAAGCGCGCCTGAAGCGCATTTCATCACTTAACACCTGCCATTACGCGCCTGAAGCGCGCGACGCGCAATAGAACACGTTAAAACTTGTTTTTCTTACTTTATGGGGGATCTTTTCGACTATTGGGAAGTTGGGAGACTTGTGCCCTAGTATAGAAACTCAAAGACTACCGTTTCTAACAACATTGGAGCAATTTTATCAAGAATCGTTCATGAATCTTTCTTGTAATTATTCTCTAATCTCTACTTTTTCTATATCTGTCATGAGTAACTAAACCCTATTTGTTAGGGATGAGTATAACAAGATAAAATCCTTATTTTTTATGATTTGATTTCTAGTTATATGAATGAGTTTATTGAATTATTTTTCTCATCTCTGCGCTTAATGCTTTTTCAAACGGAAGTGGACTTTACAAAAGCTTGAGATGAGAAATTCATGAATTTGTAGTCTAGGGATAGATGCAGGTCATGAAACCAATTAAATTAGTTGTAGAGACAATAGTTTAAAAAGAGAATTCTTGTATGAGAAGGTTACAATGTCAATTATAAGGAAGAGGGGTTTGAATTATAATTACCCCTTTTAAAAAAAAATTATGTTTTAAAGTTAAGAACATAATCCAAGATTTAACTTGGTAATAATGAAGATCGATCTTGGTAATATTGAAGATCAATCTTGGTTTGTTTCAAAAACAATAAAATGAATTTTATCAATATAAAAACTGATTGTAAATCATATAATATATAGAGGTAGAGATAGAGATATCACACAAGCATATATCCTGGTTCACCCAAACACGGGTTACGTCCAGTCCTCACAAATGTGAGATTTTCCACTAAGTGTTCAAGCCAAGATCGTTCTTGGTTTTCACGGATCAATCTTGATCTTTACACAGTTTCTACCTTTCTACCTAGAAATGATTTTTCGCAGGTTTACCTTACACTATTTCAGAAAGGATTTTTCAAGATACCTTTTAGAACCTAAAAGGATTTTCACACACTACTCAAGCTATGTTATAAAAAATAGCCTTGAGTTACAAAGTGATGATTTTAAGAGTATTAGAATATTAGTATTGCTCAACTCTTGTTTGAGAAATAGATTCTGTATTTAGAACTCAGTTATTACTGATTCTAACACAACACAAAGAAAAGAACTGCAGGCTTGAGAAGGATTTTGACAAGCTTGAGTATGATTGAATGATTGATGCTTTGCTTGGCACTTTGAGTTGTGTTTTGATCTTCATCTTGAAGCTGCTTTTATAGACTTCAAGAGAGCTTGGGATAGCTCATATGACCGTTGGAATAGGGCCAGTTGTCATGAGATAGTTGTTGGATAAAGTATGCCAAAAAGCAAGTGTAACACCCCGATTTTCAAAGCGAGGGTGTATTTTTTTTTTCAAAACAAATTCATAATAACCAAGAAGAAATAACTAAGGTAATACCTTTGGATAAATAATTAAGTCATTATAATTTACAAGCAGCGGAAAAGTTTCTCAAAATATGAATCCAAAATATTTACACATCAAAAGTTGGTACATGTAACCCATCGAAAATAACATGTCAAGCTGACAATATTAGTATAGGTACAGTCTTCCATTTTAAAATAAATACAATTCAAAAGAAAGACGTATGTTCCCTCTATGTCAACCTAATCTGATCATTCTCCAAAACAAACTAAACGCCCTGAGTGATCTCCACGCGCCCCGTAAGATCCTCCTAACATAGCTCCAGTCAGGCATTTCCCTCTACATTCCCATCCACAGGGTACGAACCGGTAGGATTGTTCTGGCTCTCATATGAGGGGAAAGCCCAGATTTCCACAATAGTTGTAAAGGGTCACCAACCGAAATTAACAGTTAACACATAACATTTAAGTTTTCAAATGCACAAGATAACCTTTCAACCTAGCATGCACCATAAAAGGGTTTTCCATATGCTAAAAGTTCATATAACACTTGCCAAATAAAAGTGAAATCAAAACAAAGTTCTCAATCCATCAAGTAATACATAACTAACCAAGACATTGATAAATCAATTGAGCAATCGATTATCTAACTCAAAATAAGAATTTCTACTAAGCCAATCAATTTCCAAATCGATTTCCTGAAGGTTTTTAGTGAAATCTGCACTCTG
>NC_021161.2:34444720-34448817 GCF_000331145.2 Cicer arietinum
TAGCTTCCATATATACATATATATTACATTCTATTTATATACATATATATTACTTACTATATACATATATATTACTTATAATATATATTCATATATATATATATATATATATATATATTATGATTAAAACTAACCCAATAAATATCTGACAACTCTCACATCCATCACTTCACTCTCATCTCAAACTATTTTGATAAAAATATCTACTCTCGTCGCAACTCAATTGACAGATATAATTTTCAGCAACCTGAGATATTTTGAACAAAACTGCCCAGAATTATATAACCTAAATAAATTATTCTTCGGCAAATAATTTTAATCCAATTTCCAAAAATGTATTTTCGGCCTTTAACTCACTAAATATCGAAAACTGGGCTAAAACTCTAAGGAATTCTACACAAAATACCTAAAATTATGGGTCTTACATTACTACCCCCCTAAAATTAGTTTCGTCCTCGAAACTTAAAGTACGAGTAACAATCCACACTTGGTTTGTACCCGAATTCAACATACCAGTCACAACTTGTTTCACCCGGCCTTCTCGAAGAAAGTGTTGCCTACCCCTTTTCATAGGGTGCTTAATAACTCTGTACCCGTTCATAGTCGATAAGGCTCGTCCGTTCCATTCAACATGATTTTGTCTACCATCAACAAGAGATTAAGGATGATCAGTCCCTCAATTTGTCAATAAATAACCAACAACCGTGATAGTGGCTTAGACTATCTTAACCGAACTGTAATAGCGCTCCTTGCAACTTACAACTAAGGTTATCCTAATGTACAAGCAGTCAACTATCTTCTCAAAGTCCACTGAGTTTCTCTTATTTTCCTTTAACTTAATCATGTCGACGAAGTACAATTTCCCATAGCTATGTCCCATAGTCTCATTTGCATCCACTTGGTACGAAACATCCATTTGGTACCAAACCGAGTCACTAAGTATGACACCAACACACTGAGCACAAAACAATCACTACAGTCGAGGACTCCTAAATTTCTCCATTGTCCACAAAACCTCGATTTTTCTTTAGTCTTACAACTACGTCAATCGTAGTGTTCTTATCAGTATGTTATTCCAATTATAACTTTAATAATTCTATCCCCACATCTGTTTGGTGATCCAAGCTTCCTCTAATATTTTCGAAATCATGCCAAAGACTATCCTACTTAGGACACACAACCTTCTTTTCAGTTTAGTACTTCATTTCAAGAGTCACATTTCCATCAAAATTCCAACTTGAATTTAATTCACATACCAAGGTCTACATTTGTCTCATGTCTAACACCTCAAATTCACGCTTCATTAGAAAATTTCTTACATACTTTGCAATTATGCACAAACTCAAAAATATTTCTCCTACATCTACTGCCAACATTCATTCCGATACTTCTCAATTTCGTTGTGCCCTTCATTTGTAACTTGATGATTATCCCTTCATTATGACAGGTCAAACGCATTGTATTCACTCCATCACTTCCCCATTTATACAAACCTTCATTTCTACCTTGATCCTTGATACATCTTCATTATAGTGATTCCAATAAATCAAGGCTTACTAATTTCCACCAAACTTTTCCATTTCATGTTCAATTGTTTCGTATCAAACAAACATTTAACTCCTTTGATTGACGAACACAATAACAACCCCCATGACATGCACTCAAGTAACGCCTTTATATCGTTGGCATACCTTTATAATAATATTGTCTGAATTATAGGTGAGATCATTCCTTTCCTAAATCTTTAATTGTAATAAGCTACATCTCTATGTGCTGCTCCATAAATTTCTTGGTACATTTTCCAATATTTGGTTCACTCGCTGGATTCTTATTCCTTCTCAACCTTCACCGAGATACAAACTGAAAGAATCCTAACAATCAAACGTCCTAAAGAATTATTTCTCAAACGTTCCTCATAACCATTTCCTAAGAAATAATTATCTATAACTTCATCCTCATAAATTTTGCAGTAAAATATCTCAAAGACTCACACACCTTTCATTGTTCATCTAGTCACTAAAACACTCAGTTTAAATCTCAACGCTTGATTTCCCAAGACCAACGAACAAATCATAAATCATTTGTTACATCTCTTCTTTTTCACTTTCTATCATTTAATAGGATTCTAAAATTCGATCCTCAAAATCTCCAAACACTTTCATCCTTAACATGAATTATTTATCACTTGCCTGCCTCAACTCCTTCGATTATGAAAGTTCTAAGCATTACTTGGTCCTCCATCCAACCTTGTGGATTTTAAATCATCAACTAAAAATATCAACCATCTTAGGGTCCCAAATCAAATGTGAAGAAAGTGTCGTCTATCCCTTTTCATAGATATTTAATAACATTACGCACTTTCATAGTCGGTAAGACTCGTTTGTTCCATTCAACATGATTTTGTTTACTATCAACAAGAGATTAAGGATGATCAGTTCCTCAATTTGTCAATAAGTAGCCAACAACCATGATTGTGGCTTAGACTATCTTAACCGAACTGTAATAGTGTTCCTTTAACTTCGATACAAGCCTATTTCGTTGATACCTAAGCACCAAATGCTATTCCAAATGGAATCCCTATCTCCTCAATAATTTCAGGGTGTTCACACCTCTTTGACAGTTATTAAACTTCATTCAGTCTTATCCTGAAATCTACCAGGCGAACATCTAATGCTCTTCTTAAAAAGCTCTCCACTTAGATCCTTACATGAAATCCCTTATTAGTCTAATGTCAATTCATCCATACTCATCATCTTCGAGTTAACACCAACATATAGCTTCTGTGTCCTTGGAACCATTTCCTAAATTCCATGTCGTCATGATTTGCTTCAACTCTGCCTGACAATCCGTCATCTCGAAGATCTTTTCCATTTTCTTGAATCCACTAATCAGCTCTTTTCCTGAGTTCTCATCACCCTTGAACTTTGGAGGATGGTAACAACGAAAATCTTTAATCCTCTTGACTCAATAGCACATATCTCTCTTTACCTCTTCTCCAGATCCCGCAGAGTCTTTGCAGTTGTCTGTGCAACAGCAGAAACATCCATGTTATTTGTAGCTTCAACCATTTGATCATCCCCACTGACGTTCATTCTTGCAACGTCGTTCCTTCTTGGAGGTAGTGTTTCCCCAAAACCAACACCAAGAAGAGTGTTAACGCTACAATGAATAATTCTAAAACTAACTTTCGAATATATCAACACATAATAAATATCCTTGATCTGACAACTCAGACCAATTACCCCGACGCATGATCAGATAACGACTCCCAACTTACAGTTGGCCTACAACCTAAACCAAAGGCTCCACAGCCCCCAAAGAAAACCAAACCAAAGCTCTGATACCACAATTGTAACACTCTGATTTTTAACAGCGCGAGTGTATTTTTTTTTTCAAAACAAATTCATAATAACCAAGAAGAAATAACTAAGGTAATACCTTTGGATAAATAATTAAGTCATTATAATTTACAATCAGCGGAAAAGTTTCTCAAAATATGAATCCAAAATATTTACACATCAAAAGTTGGTACATGTAACCCATCGAAAATAACATGTCAAGCTGACAATATTAGTATAGGTACAGTCTTCCATTTTAAAATAAATACATTTCAAAAGAAAGACGTATGTTCCCTCTATGTCAACCTAATCTGATTATTCTCCAAAACAAACTAAACGCCCTGAGTGATCTCCACGCACCCCTTAAGATCCTCCTAACATAGCTCCAGTCAGGCATTTCCCTCTACATTCCCATCCACAGGGTACGAACCGGTAAGATTGTTCTAGCTCTCATCTGAGGGCAAAGCCCAGATTTCCACAATAGTTGTAAAGGGTCACCAACCGAAATTAACACATAACATTTAAGTTTTGAAATGCACAAGATAACCTTTCAACCTAGCATTCACCTTAAAAGGGTTTTCCATATGCCAAACATGCATAAACAAGGTTGAAAAATGAAGTTTTTAACAAAACAACACTGTTGTATTCGAATACAGCATCTCTGTATTCGAATACAAGGTCGTTTCAGCATTCAGCAGCAAAAATAGCATGTCTGTATTCGAATACAGCCTTCTGTATTCGACTACACAGCAAGTCAGT
>NC_021161.2:34449317-34454329 GCF_000331145.2 Cicer arietinum
TGTATATGGAGAATCATCACAGATGGAGACTTCATACCAAGAGTAGATCAAAACGATCCAACACCAGTTGAAAAGAAAGAAACAAATTGGACAATAGATGAAAAATCTAAGGTACTTTTAAACTCAAAAGCTCAATTATTTTTATCATGTGCCTTAAGCAGGGAAGAAAGTGAAAGAGTAGATGAATGTGATACGGCCAAGAAGGTATGGGACACATTGCAAACTCACCATGAGGGAACAAGTCATGTTAAGGAAACAAGAATTGACATTGGTATTCGAAAGTTTGAATTGTTTGAAATGAATGAAGGAGAAACAATCGATGAAATGTACTCAAGATTCACAACTATAGTGAACGAAATGTGTTCCATTGGCAAAGCTTATTCAATACAATACAGGGTAAGAAAGATCATGAGATGTCTTCCAATCATATGGAGACCAATGGTGGCAGCTATAAGTCAAGCCAATAATCTAGAAGTACTGGGCTTAGAAGACCTTATTGGAACTCTAAGGGCGCATGAAGTATTGTTATTAAAAGATAAACCTATAAAGAAAGGCAAAGTAATAGCCTTAAAAGCATATCAAAGCTCACCAAACATTCAACAAACAAATGAGAAAAGTGATTCAGAAGATAGTCAAGAAGATGCTGATGAAGAGATTGCTCTCCTCACAAGAAAAATACAAAGAATGATGAGAAGAAGAGATCAGACCAAAAAAGGATCCCCAAACAAAAAGGACTTCAAGACTGAAATAGATAAAAGCAAAATCACTTGCTTTGGATGCAACAAACAAGGACATTACAAAACTGAATGTCTATTAAACAAAAGTACCAAAGAAATTTCCTTTAAAAAAGAAGTCAATGATGGCAACATGGGATGATTATGATGAATCAGAAACAGATGAACCTGAAGAAGCAAATATGTGTTTGATGGCAAACATTGAAGATACAGAGGTAACAAATTTTGAACCATGTCTTGTATGTAAACAAATGAAAACATAGTTTGATAATATGCTAAATGATTCAAATTTTCTCATTCAAAAATGTAGTTCTTTTATAGAAAAATTTCACAAGAAAAAAGAAGAGAAATAGAAAATTCAGGCTATAAATGATAAACTTAAAGAGATCATTCCAAATCTAAAAGAATCTCAACTCAAAAATCATGAAACTCAAAAATCACAAAGCCAAGATCGATCTTCACCTCAAACGAAGAACGATGTTCTCAAGGCTGTAGTTGAAACTCTTAAAAATTATTTGAAAAATTTCATTAAAGCTACTGAGACCTTTCAGAGAATCATGGGATCCCAAGTAGGGATATTTGATAAAGCTGAGCTTGGTTTTGATAAAACTCAAAAAACCAAAATGTATGAAACCTTTTTTGTTCCTGAAATGAAAGAAGGAAAATGCAAAATCAAATGTTTATATTGTAACAAAATTGGACATTTAGAATTTGCATGCTATTTTAAAAAAAGAGATGAAACAAGAACAAAAGGATCTTCAAGAAAGAAGAACATTTGACAGCAAAAGCAAATTTTTCTCAAAAACTGAAAAAGCAAGAATGATCTTCAGTTAATGTAAAAAACGAAGAACGTTCTAGAGGCTTATCAAAACCAACTGAAACTCAGTTTTTTAAACCATTTTTAAAAACCATTGAATATTCTTCTTTGTCCAAGATTGGTCATTCTGAGATAACATTTAACACTAAGAAAAAAATCAGATTTCGAAGCTAACTCCTAACTCCTCATGACCCAAAATCAAGTGGGTACCTAAAAAGGATATAACACATCATGCAGGATGGATCTCAAGATGTCAAGAAAAGGCCATGGTTTTTGGACAGTGGTTGTTCAAGGCATATGACGGGTGACAAGAACTGCTTCATGTCATTTATCTAAAAAGACGGAGGATCCGTAACATTTGGGAACAACGATCAAGCCAAGATCAAAGGAAAAGGAACCATAGGTAAAATAAATTCTACCAAAATCAATGATGTTCAATATGTTGAAGGATTGAAACATAATATTCTTAGCTTTAGTCAACTCTGTGATAATGGCTTTGAAGTTATTTTTAAACCAAACATATGTGAAGTGAGAATGGAAAATTCTGGAGAAATCATATTTTCTGCATCCAGAAAGAAAAATCTTTACATTTTATACATTGAAGAGTTACCAGTTGAATCTTGCCTCATTTCCATAAATAAAGACAAATGGATATGTCATAAGAGAACTGGACATTTGAGTATGAAAATAATTTCAAACTTGTCAAAATTAGTACTTGTTAAAGGACTTCCTAAATTAAATTTTGAAAAAGATAAAATTTGTGAAACTTGTGCAAAAGGGAACAAGTTAAAAGTAGCTTTCATTCAAAAGATTTTATATCAACCAAAAAACCTCTTGAACTACTTCACATTGATCTTTTTGTTCCCATCAAAACCACCAGTTTAGGAGGTATGAAATATGGATTTGTTATTGTTGATGATTTTTCTAGATACACATGGGTGCTATTTTTGAAACTAAAGGATGACACATTTGATGCTTTCAAAAAAATTTGTAAAAAAGTTCAAAATGAAAAAGAATCCAAAATATCACTGTAAGAAGTGATCATGATGGTGAATTCATTAATGCATCCTTCAAAATATATTTTGATGAACTTGGCATTTCTCATAATCTATCTTGTGCAAGAACTCCTCAACAAAATGGAGTTGTTGAAAGAAAAAATAGAATGTTGAAAGAAAAAATAGAACCTTGCAAGAGAATGCAAGAACGATCTTGGAAGAGTCAAATGTTGAGAAGTATTTCTGGGCTGAAGCTATAAATACTTCTTGCTATATTTTGAATCGTGTTTCAATTAGAAAAATGATAAACAAAACACCCTACGAAATCTGGAAAAATAGAAACCAAATATTTCATACTTTCACATCTTTGGTTGTTATTGCTACATTTTAAACAACAAAGATAACTTGGGAAAATTTGATGCGAAATCGGACAATGTTATATTTCTTGGATATTCAACAGAATCTAAGGGATATCGTGTTTTTAATTTAAGAACGAAAACTATTGAAATCAGTATGCACATTTTATTTGATGAGTTTGATGATCTTGAGTTAAAAAAGAAAGATGATGAGGAGGAAGATCAATCTGGGCAAACGCAGCAGATCAATCTTCAGGAAAACAAGATTGATAAACAATCTCCTTTTCAAACTCCTCCTAGAAGCTGGAAATTATTAGGTTATCATCCTCCAAATCAAATCATTGGAGATACAACTGATGGTATTAGAACTAGAATGTCATTTAAAGATGATGCAAACAACAACATGGCAATGATATCTCAAATGGAGCCAAAATCCATCAAAGAAGCAATAATTGATCAATCTTGGATCGATGCAATGAAAGAAAAACTTCTTCAATTTGAAAAAAATGAAGTCTGGACTCTTGTTCCAGATCCACAAGATCAAACAATTATTGGAACACGATGGGTTTTTAGAAATAAGCTAGACGAAGAAGGAAAAGTTTTAAGAAACAAAGCAAAGTCAGTTGCTCAATGTAACACCCCAATTTTTAACACGACGACAAAAGTCAACAACATTTACAAACAGCAGAAATAGTTTGAAATAAAAATCCAAAGTATTTAAAACAACAAAATGCACCGGGGCTATGAGACCTATCAGACATGGCTCAAACCCTTGGGGTATTCTTTGCAAACACCTGTACAATAGCACTGCCCAAGAATCTTAACTTCTCCACGTCACATCAAAAAGTGGTACATGGACCCATCAAAATAAAAGTCTAGCTGACAATATTGGTATAGGTACAGTCTTCCAACATACAGTAAATACATTCACAAAAGAAAACCTCTAGTCCCTATACAACCGTCTAATCTAATCATGACTCAAAAAAATTGTACAACCCGGATGATCTCCACGCGCCCCGCAAGATCCTCTTGACACATCTCCAGTCAGGTGTGTCCAACCTACCTTCCCATCCATAGGGTACTAACCAGTTGGAAGATCCTGGTTCTCATCTGAGGGCAAAGCCCGTATTTCCACAATAATTGTAAAGGGTCACCAACCGAAATTAACAATTAACATATAACATTTAGATTTCAATGCATAAAATAACCTTTCAACTTAGCATGCACCTTGAAAGGGTTTGCATATGCCAAACATGCATAAACATAGTTGAAAAATGAAGTTTTAAACAAAATTGCACTGTCGTATTCGAATACAGCATCTTTGTATTCTAATACAAGACTGTTTCAGAAGTCAGTAGCAAAAAGAGCATAGCTGTATTTGACTACAGCCTTGTGTATTCGACTACACAGAATTCAGTAGCAAAAACAACATAGCTGTATTCGACTACAGCCTTGTGTATTCGACTACACAGAAGTCAGTAGCCAAATCAGGATGGTTATATTCGACTACAGCTCAGTGTATTCGACTACCGCATCAAAAAAATGCAGAGTTCAGTTTTGAAACGTTTCGAAAAGGTTTCGCAATCATTCCACACTTACACACAAATCCAAACAATCACACTTAGAAATTATGGCACAATCACAACAACAATTTGAGTTTACACACGCAATCATAACCTTGAATCAAACATGACTTGCGATGTTTCGCAATCAATCAATACTTGCACACAAATCCAAACAATCACACTTAGCAATTATGTCATGATCACAACAACAACTTGAGTTTACACACGCAATCATAACATTAAATCAATCATGACTCGCGTGCCAAGCACCATAATGCAATGCGTATATGCCAAAATGCATGGACTCAAAATTCCAATCAAAACCCTCCTCGAAGGGCCATAAATTATAATTGTACCGCCTATCACATGCCGAAGTACTAAATTACCAAGGTGCCACCTATCACGGGTCAACACGATTTACTAAAAATGTAAATCGTAAATGTACAACCTGTCACAAGCCGAAGTACTATTTACGGAGGTGCCACCTATCACGGGTTAGCACGATTTACCAAAAATGTGTAGTCTATCGCGGACCATACACGACG
>NC_021161.2:34454464-34515831 GCF_000331145.2 Cicer arietinum
GGTCGCCATGTACAATGAAATGCATGAGCATACTCTGACTCTATCCACAACAATCATTAAGTAAATGCAGATATTAAAAGATTCCCCATTTTTAATACTCATTTAACTCTAACGATTTTCAAATTCTACACGAAGCATACTCAAACATTTATTTTCCACCACACACATCAAATTTAATCCACAATTTTCATTAAATTCGATCAATTCAAAAACCACAAAATCCACACCAAGTTCAATCATCAATCACCACAAAACTCAAACATAACACATGCCAAACTAATTTTCACAAACCACAACTCAAACATATCAAATTTCTTTTCCTCAACAACACATAGATGAATCAAATTCCTTTTATACGAAAACACTCATCAATTTCACCAAAAACCCAACTCCAAACTTTCACCCATAAAAGCATTAAATTCATTTTCCCAATATCTACACTTCAAACCCAACAAATTTATTTTCCACACAACCACAAATAAGTCCTTAAATGCAACCTAAAAGTTTGGAAGGAGCCCTTACCTTAACAATAGCTTTAACACGCGATTACGGTACTACGATTAATTTCGAAAAATTTTCCACACGCGACGTCGCTTCCAAAGTTGACTCACTAGCACCGTAGCGTTGAGGTGATCAACTTTCCCTTCTATCACTTCTCGAAACGAAGCTTAGATCTAGAAGAGAAATGAGGATTTATGTTCGTGGGTATTTTCCTATCTAGATATTTATCAAAATTACCATTTCACCCATAACCTCTCAAACCATTTGATAAAAATACCTACTCTCGTCGCAACTCAATTGACATATACAATTTTTAGCAACCCGAGATATTTTTAACAAAACTGCCCATAATTAAATTCTTCGTAACATAAATAAATTATCCTTCGACAAAAGATTCACCGTACTTAATCTAATTTATTTATCGAAGAATAATTTTAATCGGGACATCAAAAGATATTTGGGCATTAAACTCACAAAATATCAACAACTTGGCTAAAAAGCCTCAGAGTTCAATACAAAATACACTAAAATACATAAATTAGAATTTAAAACTATGGGTCTTACACTGAAGGTTATAATCAACAAGAAGGAATAGACTATGATGAAACCTTTGCTCCAGTTGCAAGATTAGAAGCCATAAGAATTCTTCTTGCATATGCATCATATAAAAAATCAAACTTTTTCAAATGGATGTTAAAACTACGTTTTTAAATGGATTTTTAAATGAAGAAGTTTATGTTCGTCAACCTCAAGGCTTTGAAGATCAAAAGAAATCAGATCATGTTTTTAAACTCACAAAAGTCTTATATGGTTTAAAACAAGCTCCTAGAGCTTGGTATGAAAGATTGAGTTCATTTTTTATCAAAAATAATTTTTTCCGTGGAAACATTGACACAACACTTTTTAAGAAAACAAGTAAAAATGATTTACTCATTGTTCAAGTGTATGTGCATGATATTATTTTTGGATCAACAAATGAAAAAATGTGTGAGGATTTTTCAAAACTCATGCAAAGTGAATTTGAAATGAGTATGATGGGAGAATTAAGATATTTTCTTGGTTTACAAATCAAACAACATAAAAATGGGATTTTCATTTGTCAAGAAAAATATATCAAGGATCTTTTAAAGAAATACAAAATGAGTGAAGCCAAGATTATGTCTACTCCCATGCATCCATCATCCTCATTAGATAAAGATGAAAATGGACAATCAATCTCTAGAAAAGAATATAGAGGTATGATAGGATCATTACTCAAACCAGAACATTCTGGTCATAACAAAGAACGATCTTCGTTTTTTGCCAAACCACTCAAGATCAATCTTCGTTCTTCATCAGCACTAACTATTAAAATCACCCTTTTTCATGTGAAACGACTACTACTTTTAAAAAGTAACGGCTTCCCATACTTTACCCAACTACACATTTTCTCTCTCCTCCTTCCCAATGCTCAACTACCCTATCAAATAAAACACACGCGTGGCACTCCATCCACTTTTTAATCAACTGCAAACAAATCAAAAACGGTCACCTTCGCATCTTTCATATTTCAAATTTGTTTATGCAAAAACCTTTCTCCTTCTTCCCCAAGCTCTCCTTATTTTTCAAAAATGGCTCGAAAAAAAACAATGGCATACAAAAATCCCAGATCATCACCACCATCATCTCCATCACCTTCACCATCTCCAGTTCGTTCACCATCTCCTCCACCCAGACCAACACCTCCCCATTTATCCTCTGAAAAAACATTTTCGGATTACCTATCTTCATCACGAGAACCATGTCCTCAACCTCTCTCAATTATGCTTCCTCCTTTATATAAATGTCCCACCCTTTCCATTAGTCAATGCCCACCCCATCTTCGAAAAACTATGAACCCTAGTTCTGGCACCCCATCTTCTCAACGACAATCAATGTGCATTCTAGCAGGAATTGGAACTTCTCAAAACAAAAAAGTTGAAACCACCATTTACACAATTTCTGATGATGATTCTGGACCTTCAGCACCTCAACATATTCCCAAATCACAAACTTCTCCAAAAACTCATCCATCATCCCCAAAATCTTCTTCCAAACAGCTTCCAACCAAAATCAAACACACAAAATCTCAACCAAGAAAACCTAAATCCAAATCTCCCTCCATACTTTCACAGTTTTTGGCCTCCCAAAAACTCAAAATCCCTAAAAAATTTCAGAAGAACACATCTCAAGAATGATCTTCGCTTCCACTCCAAGCTCAAGAAAGATCTTCGACGCCACTCCAAACTCAAGAACGTTCTTCATCTCAGCTTTCACCTCAAGAACGTTCTTCATCTCAGCTTTCACCTCAAGAACGTTCTTCAACCAAACAACCAACCAAAAAACGTTCTCCTCTTAAAACTCCGACCCAGAAAACCACAAAAACTTCCACAACAATAAACCCTAAATCCTTCACCAAACCCTCTTCCTCAAAAATTCTTATTCCACCTCTGATTTCTTCCAAAATCCAAAATTTTTTTCTGAAAAATAAGCTCAACACCCTATTGGTATTGGGAGGGTTTTTGACTTTGAAAAACTTCAAGTCGAAGGGATCTCCATCCAACATCATATTGATGCACTTGGCTAGACTGATTTCCTGAAAATATCGGATTGTCGTTACCCACAAGTCATTCGAACCTTTTATTGCAAAGCTGAAGCCTTTGAAGACAAGTCTCTCATAGTCTCAACCTGGAAAGGTATTGAAATTCGACTTGACCCTCTTATTCTGGCTGATATTTTGAAAATACCATCTAAAGGATTAACAATCTTGGGAAAAGATTGGTACACAACCTTAAACATTTCAAACTAAGAGGTATTCCAAGAGCCATTTGTTGATGGATCCACCAAATGTCTTTCAGCTGATCTGAAACCCCTGCCAAATTTTTTTAACAACATTAGCCAACACAACATTTTACCTCACTATGGCAGTCATGAATTCGTTTCTGATAATGACGCTCTTGTCATTTATCATCTTCTTCATTGCAAGAAGTTAAATCTGCCATATTTGATAATCCAACATATGATTGCTACCATAAAAAAGGATTATAAGCGAAATATTGTCCTTTATGGCATGATGTTCTCCAAAAATTTCAAGCATTTTGAGATTCCACTTTCAACTGAATCCTCAATTATCAAAATTTACAAATTCTCTCCAAGAACCTCTCACATATGAAACAGATTCCCACCATCCCACCCTCACCACAACCTCCTTTCAATCCATCATCCACAAGCAAAAGAAAAAGGTCTGCCCGAATCTCTGCTGCACACACAACAACTGAACCTCAAGAACGTTCTTCCCCTCAACAAAATACTGAAGAACATTCCTCGTTTCCTGTTGTTTCCCCACACTTGAATCCTGCAACTTCTACACTTCCACCATTCACAAATCTCTCCTCTCAAAAACATTTATGTCCTACACTTACTGTCAAAACACTTCAAAAATGTTTCCAGTGTTTATCTCTCCTCCTTCCAACAGCACTACCATGGATGACCATCAGCGTCCCTCCAAAAGGAAGAAACTGAGAAAGGAATCATCAAAGGCTTACAATAATATTCCCAGAATTTTTGTTGCTCTTCAAACCATAATTTCACGACATCGTTTTAGTTCACTGTTTTAACTTTATTCTCATGTTCCTTTTTGATATGCCAAAGGGGGAGAAATATCTTAGATTTTAAAATCTGATATGTAGCTATCTGCTTATGATTACTTGTAATTTTTTTTTGTTTTTGAACCACCATGTAATGATCGAAAGATCTTTTTGTGACATATTGAAGGGGAGTTTCTTTAATTAAAAAGCTCTCTGAATTATTATTAGAATCAAAATCAAAAATTTAAATTAACATGTTTTGTCATCATCAAAAAGGGGGAGATTGTTAAGACAAAGTCTCAATTTAATGTTTTGATGATAATTAAACAAAAGGTTAATTAAAGACTATTAATTATGATTCTAAATGTATTGGTATTTAAAATTTGTATTTGAGTGTGTTAAAACAAAATAGGTATCAAGCATTACAAAGCAGATCTCATTAAAATCAAAGAAAGTAAAAGCAGTAAAACGAAGATTGATCTTGAAGTAGTTCTGGAAAACGAAGAACGATATTCGTTTGTGGCAAAAACAAGAATAATCAGTTTCTTTGTTAGAGATTGGATCCTGAAAGCTTTATTCATATCATATCTTCATCAAAGAATAAGCAAGGATCAATGTAAGTCATAATCATTCCAGAATTCGAAGGATCAAAGATATGCTTCATAAAAAGTATAAAACAAGATCATTCTTCAAGTGAGGGAATTGCAAGTACAAAGTTACAAGAAGTAAAGTACACTGTTGATTGTACTGTCAATCTATACCTACACACGTAACTGAAAAACAAGCAATCATCTAAGACAACTGTCAAAATCACAAGTACAAGTCATCTCATCACCAACAAATTCGAAGGCCGATCTTGGAGGTCAAGAACGTTCCTGGATTTAGCATAATCACTCTTGCTTTATGACTGGCTTTATCCAACCACTCCTTCATTACAGCTGGCCCTATTTCGATGGATATATGAGATGTCCTAAAGCTCTATTGAAGCTTATAAATACATCTTAAAGATAAAGAAAAATACACAACTCAAAGTGCCAAGAAAAGCATCAATCATTCAATCATACTCAAGTGTCTCAATATCATTCTTAAAGCTTGTTGTTTTAATCTTTGTGTTGTGTTAGAATCAGTACCAACTGAGTTCTATTTATAGAATCTATTTCTCAAACAAGAGTTGAGTAAATACCCAGATTCTAAACATTCTCAAAATCACCACTTTGTAACTCAAGGTTATTTTGTTAACATAAGCTTGAATGGTTTATAAAAATCCTTTCATGTTTTGAAAGGTAGCTCGCAAAATCGTTTCTAAAATAGTAAGGTAGAACTGATGAAATCCTTTTTAGGTAGAAGGGTAGAAACTGTGTAAAGATCAAGATTGATCTGTGAAAAATAGTGTGACAACCAAGAACAATCTTGCCTTTGAGCACATAGTGGAAAATCTCACATTTGTGAGGACTGGACGTAACCCGTGTTTGGGTGAACCAGGATATATGCGTGTATAATCACTTTATCTCTATCTCTATTTACTTTATGCTTGACAATCAGATTTTATATTGATAAAATTGATGTTGCTATTTTTTACTAACCAAGATCAATCTTCGTTATAACCAAGATCAATCTTGAGTTAAGCTTTCAGTTTTAAACAGGAAATTTTAAAAAGGGGCAATTATAATTCAAACCCCCCTTCCTTATAATTGACATTGTTACTTCAAATATTTCCTCTTGTTATGTCACATCCTCTGAATTCTTCTAGATATGAAGGCAATCTCCTCTTCCTCTGAGTTCAGATTCTGATCATCTAAATCATTATCCTCTAATTTTGTTGTTGCCTTTAGAACCTTCTTCTACTTGGATTTCAAGGCCAAAGTCTTCTTCTTCTTCTTCTTGGGCTCATCTTCTTCAAGCTCAACTTCATGTGATCTAAGAGCGCTAATTAGTTCCTCTAGCTTAGGAGTATTCAGATCATTTGCTTCTTGATTGACATTGATTTTAGGTCTCCACTTGCTTGTCAGATTCCTAAGAATTTTCTTCACATGATCATGTACCTTTAATCATGAGACCAGAGTCTGGAATTTGGAAAGCATTGTTTCAATGTCTTCATCATCTTCCATGATCTTGACTTTTGCTTCTTGAACTTGCTTGCTTCCTTCATAGGTTAGAATCAGACTATCATAAATAATTTTTATTGTCTCCTTGTTGGTGCACTTGTCAAACTCCTTGAAATTGATTGCATTTATCATGAATGTTTTGGACTTATGATGCATGTTTTATATCTTCTTCTAATCAATATCCATCCATTTCTTTGGAATCTTACTAACATCAGTATTCTTTAGAGCAGTATAACGATCTTCTACGAAGTCCCAAAGTTCAGGATCTTGTTAAATAAATAAATTTCTCGGCCTGTTATTCCAGTACTCAAAAAGTTCTCCATCAAACTAAGATGGTATATTGAAGTTTCCTCTAACAGCTTCTTTACTGAATCCATACATGTTGAACCCTTGGATATTTCCTCAAACACTATAAAGTGCTAAGCCTTGAGATCAAGCTATGATGCCTATTAAAGGTGCAAACATGAGAAGGGGGTTGAATTGTGTTTGACAAAGTTGATAACTTTTTGATAATTTATTAAAAAATAGGTTTAGTTTTGGTAACTTACTCGGAGTAGAAGCAATTGGGTTTAGAGACAGCAAACAATGAAAGCATAAATAATTGGACATATAGATTTATCCTAGTTCACCAATAACTTGGCTACATCCAGTCCCGTCATTCAGAAGGCTTTAATCCACTAATTCAAATACATTGAATTACAAAGTACTTGACTTTCCAAGCCAGTCTTCCCAAACAGTCTGACAACCCCAGACTTTTGAGGAACTAACCACCTTGACCCTTCAAGCCAAGTCTTTTTCTAACAACCTGACAACCCCATATTGAAGAAGGAACTAAACCACTATCAGGTTGGATACAAAAGATTGGTCAACAATGATCTTATTCAAAAACAATTATGAATAAGTTGTTTTTTTGATAATATGTTCTTTAGCCAATTCTATATTTATGAATATAATCTGAGCATTTCTTTTAGATTGATTTTGTTTGTATTTTGTTCAGATTGAGTTTGTAAGTTGTTTAGATTGATTATGTTCGTATTTTTTTATAATCAAATCTTGACCATATCTTATTTTCAACTTGGTCAAAGATTTTCTTCAATTATAAAGCTGAATCAAATCTTATTTTAGATTTTCTTCAATTATAAATCTAAATAAAATCTTATTTTATATTTTCTTCAATTATAAATTTGAATCAAATCTTATTTTAGATTCTCTTTAGCTATAAATCTGAATCATATCTTATTTTAGATTTTCGTAAAAGACACGAATCTTCTTTTATACTCTGTGAAGTTAAATGTATTGTTCTTATAAAATACTCTTGTTATCATCAAAACTCTAAGTATAAAACCAACTTGGTTCCAACATGATGTTGGGCTCATGTTATACTACTTAAGCCTAGAGGTAAAGCAATTGGAATAAGGTACATTTATTTCTCAAGAAAATCATGTGAAGGAATTGAGCTTTTGGCATTTATGAGTTTGTTGGTTCATTGAATTCTTCTTCACCCTCAAGTATCTATTTATAGTTAAAATTAGGGTTTTAGTTTAATTCTAAAAGATTCGTTTTGATAATATGACCCGTAGCCAATTATTTATTTATGAATCTTTTATGAGCAATTCTTCTAGAAAGATATTGTGCGAATATGTTCAGATTACATTTGCAAATCGTTTCACTTGAGTCTTCCTTCATACGCTTGATTTGATTTGGGCGGGAACAATGTTGGGCTTGTTCTTGGACCTTCAGAAGTAAGGATACGACTAAGTTCAATATGTTTTGAGCAATCTATCAAATCCTTTGACCTTCCATCAAAGACGTTGACTTATCTCCATCAAAATCACTGACTTGATTGTTTGAGTTAGATCTTGTGTTGCTTGAATAATTCTGTTAGAGGAAAAACTGAGTGACTTAGAATTAGTGGCATGGGAAACTTTGCCTTTGTTGCATTATTAGAATCAATGAAACTTCAAAGGCTGCTTATCAGATGCACCATTTTAGAATATGTTGCAATTATTTGAGCTTGCAGAACATGAGCTTTAGAGGCAGACTTGAATAGTAGACTTCAGAGCCATGCTTAAAAGTACTGTTCATTAGAAACATGCTGAAAGTACTGTTCATCAAAGGTATGCAAAAGTATTGTTCATTAGAGGCAAATATAAGTATTGTTCATCATAGGCTTGCAAAAGTATTGTTCATCAGAGGCATGGAGAAGTATTGTTCATCAGAGGTATGGAAACTCCAGAGACACGTTAAATTACCAAAGACACAATGAGTTGTTAGAAGCACATTGAACTATAAAAAACACACTAAACTACTAGAAACATGTTGAACTACAAAAAGCACGCTAATAGAGGCAGATGCGCGTACTTTTCCAAAATGTGCATTTTTCTAATTCTAATAATTTTGTTGACTGATTGGATTTCGTTTTCTCTGACCTTTTTACTTCCTCTAGTCACTTCTTATGGTCACTTCCTCTAGCCTTTTCCTCTGGCCATTTCCTCTAATATTTTTCGTTGTATTTCTTGCTTCTATTATTTTCTTCTAATTTCTTGTTCAAATTCCATCGCACTTAATAAAGCCATTAGTCCAAACCAATTGTTCTCATAAAATACGTTTGTTAACATCAAAATCACAAGAAGGAAAATCAACTTGGTTCCAACAACACTCATCCATAAGATTGATTCCTATAGACCCTTTGATCTTAACGCCATGGATGATCCAATTTTCATCCAGGAGTTGAAAAATAAAAAGTGGTTGAAATTCAAAACTTACATTTTTAAAGCCAATGAAGCTTGGGTAAAATTTTTCTACACCAATGCACATGTGAAGAAGAATGAGACTCTAACATTGATATTCTATATGAGAGGGAAATATGTAGTACTCTTTAAGGATACTATAAATGCATTGCTTGAAATAGAGGCCCCATCACTATGTTGGCTAGCGAGAATGAGGGAAAAATATGCCACTAACATTGACTAAATGGACTTGTTGGCAAATCTAGGCCAACTAGGAGCCTAGTGGAAACCTTATTTTCCTAAAATTTTCTCATTAATCCACCTGACTTCTCTCAACTTAGAAGCCAAGGCTTGGTCAAAAAGACCTTTAGGGGTTTATGCACTAGTGAAGAGACTCCCCATTGATTTGGGAAGGTTAATTAATCTCTGAAAATATTGTTCAGTTAGCAAATGATTACGAGGTAGTCTTGAGGCATGCTTCCATTATTCATCTATTATGTCTATCACAGGGGTTGTAGTGAACTAACTGATGTTATAATGAGTCCTTATAAACCAGTCAACAACAGATGTATGGTTTGAGAATGAAGAGATAAAATTGATGAGGATAATTTTGCAAGACATTCGTAGCAACAACCCCTTCTCCTAGAGCAACAACCCCAGATGAGAGAACAAATGAGCATCGGTTTCAAATGATGTGGTTATATAATTTGCATGACTTGAATGTAGACCACATTGGTCTACAATATTTTTATTACAACAATTATGACATTACCTCTCCACCTCAGTGGGAGGACTTGAATCTTGATATCCACTAGTACCGTTACCTAGTCGGGCACCTCCGTGTTTCTTTATTTTTATTTAGTTTATGTTAGTTTTTGTTTTATGTTGAGTGTTGTTTTATTTTTATATTTCTTGTATTTTGTTTAAGAATTTTATATGTTCCTTGATTATACTTGAATTGATAAATGAAGAATTTTTCCCCAAAGTTGAATTAATTTGAATGTGTTTTTTTTATTGGATTGGAATCTGTGCAATTTCTTGAATAATCACGTTAATCTTATCTCCCATTGGATCAGAAAAGTTAGTGTCAGTCTACATTGCTAATTGTTCTTTTATCATCAGCATCTGCTGGCAACCTTGTGGGGAAAAGATTTGCAATTTATTAACATGGCAGTCAAAAGCTTAGGTTTCTATGTACCGACTATGTGAGTTTTGGTATTATTTTTCTACAGTTCTGAAGCTTTAAGACATGGCATCGTCAAACATAATTACGAGAATGAAAGATAAACTAAGAAAGCGAGTTAAAAGTGTAGTCAATCAAAGTCCATTTGTGAATCCGGATAAAAAGAAGAAGAAGAAAAAATAAGTGTCTTATGAACATATTTTAAGTTTGTGGGAAGTTCACTATAGCAATGTAGTTGGTGGCGTTTGAACTACACTTTTTACCTGTTATTTTTTTTCTTTCTGTTTTTTTTTTTTTTGAACAAATATGTATGAACTTTCTTTCTTTCTTTTATGAACAAATATGTATGAAATTTTGAGTTTTTTTCTTTCAGTTTTTATGAACTTTCTGTTCAAATCCATTAACCAAGTTGTGCAAGGAATTAACCATATTGTTTCAAGTCATTAACCAGATTTATATCTTGTTTGATTAGAATACCCAAGTTTTCTGTTTGAAATCATTAACCAAGTTGTTCACAATATTAACCATGTTTCTTAAAGCCATTAACCAAGTTTATATTGTTTGATTAGAATGACCAAACTTTTTTTTCAAATCCATTAACCAAGTTGTGCAAGGAATTAACCATATTGTTTTAAGTCATTAACCAGATTTATATCTTGTTTGATTAGAATGCCCAAGGTTTTAGTTCGAATTCATTAATTAAGTTGTTCACAACATTAACCATGTTTCTTAAAGCCATTGACCATATTTATATTTTACCTCATTTTTGTAGGTCCAAATAAATAAACCACCCCTACAGCCAAAAAACGGCAGCAAACCTCAAAAATTGGAGGTTAATAGAGCTACCAAATCACAAAGGCCGGAGGGTAATAAAGCTGCCAAACTTGCAGCAACAAAAAATCTGGATCGGAGAAAATCAGTCGCTGCTGCTGCTGCTCCTAATAAAAGTCAGCCACGCCTTGGTAAATACGGGGCGTGTCTTGACATCCAAATAAAAAGGAACATGGGCAGCAGCAACGATTCGCCCATCATACACATGAATAAAGATATATTTGGAGATGAGTATGTTGAATATCTCGAAAAGGAGCACATATACGAACTTCTCGAACATAAGGAGCTCAGTGCTACTGTAATCAGCTTGTACATAAGGTAAAAAATACTTTTAATTGCATTTATTGGTAATTAATTAAATGTATTGGTAATTAATCTAGTTTAAAATTTTCATTGAAGGTTCTTGTACGAGAAGGTCGTGTGCACGAGGAAATTGTCAAATAAATACTCATTCTTGTCTCCGCATAAGATGTCGATGTGGAAACTCGATCCAGACAATGTAAAGAAATACATTGTAGATATGTTTTTAGGAAATATAGAAAATGATAAATTGTTCTTGGCACCATATAATTCAGGGTACGTAATTTTATCTTTTTTAATTGATGAGAATTTAATTTATTAGTTGTGTATAAACAAAATTGCTTAACCAATTTTTTGTTGTTGTAGGGCACATTGGGTGCTATTTGCAATCAATGCGGTCTCTGAAGTGATATACTATTTGGATCCCGTGCACGGCGATTACACCAATCACCCCGGAATAAAGACTATGCTCGACACGTAAGTAATATTCATTTATTTCTTACATATATATATATTTAAATATTCATGCTCTAATAATCACATTTATTCATTCGATAGTGCCTTAAAAGTTTATCGAGCTCAAAGAGGTGCTAAAGTGTCGAAGCAGAAGTCTAATAACATTACATGGATCTCAATAAAGTGCCCTCGTCAAACAAATAACATCGACTGTGGGTACTACATATTGAGATTCATGAAGGAGATTGTTGAGAAGAATAAAACTATTATCCCAGAAACGGTACGGTATTTTCATTATATGATTTTCATATATAAATTATCTATATATTTGATACTAACTTAATATAATATGTTCAATTTTTATATTGCAGTACTTTGACAATTCCAGTCCATCATATTCTGAGGAAGATCTGATGGAATTAAAGGAAGACTGGTGTCAGTATGTGCTTGACATGCAAATTATTTGATTTTCTGGGAAATAGCTTGCTGCTGGGCAAGGGATCTGAATATTATATGGTAGCTAGTGCATATTATGTGTATTCTGTTAGTTATTATATGTAAATGATCATAGGACACAATATATGAACATGCATATGGATCTGAATGTAGTTTAGGTTGTAAATTAGGTTATATATATATATGTATCTGAATGTAGTTAATTAGGTTGTAAATTAGGTTATATATATGTATCTGAATGTACTTAATTAGGTTGTAAATTACAGAGTTACAGAGTTACATATATGTTAATTAAGTTACAAATTTCTGATTTCTGTTCTACTGATTGTGTGAACTGCTTATGGTATTTGAATATGTTTTGTTGTTGTGTGCACTGATTGTGAACTGATTTTGGATCAAAATAATTTTGGATACAAAGATAAAAGACAACGCTTTCTAAAAAAAATACCATAAAAAGCTAAAAAGCGCTTTTCATTTCAAATATTTAATTTACAGCGCTTAAAAAAAAAAAAACACATTTTACAGCGCTTTTTTTAAAAAGCGCTGTAAAATGTTGTTGTAAAGCGCTATAATGGTGTACATTTTACAGCGCTTTCTTGAGAAAACGCTGTAAAATATACAACAAAAGCGCTGTAAAATGCAGACCCATAATTTCATATAATGGGTGTGCATTTTACAGCGCTTTTGTTAAAAAGCGCTCTAAAAGCAGACCCATAACTCATATAATGGGTGTGCATTTTACAGCGCTTTTTTGAAAAAGCGCTGTAAAATGTGCATAACGCGCGCGTTATATTTACATATTTTATAGCGCTTTTTTAAAAGCGCTATTGTATCTTTTACAGCGCTCGATTCTACAGCGCTTTTTTTTAAAAAAAAGCGCTGTAAATGGATTAAAAAAAGCGCTGTAAAATGCAGTTTTTCGCGTAGTGAATCTATTAACCAAATTGTTCACAAGATTAACCATGTTTCTTAAAGCCATTGATCAGATTTATATTCTGTCTGATAAGAATGACCAAATATTCTGTTCAAATCCATTAATGACAAAAAAGTGACAAAAGTGATAAACCACGTACATGATTATCATACAATCCATTTACTTGATTGTTTGTTGCAACAAAATGTCATATAAAAAAGTGACAAAATTGATAAAACATTTTACATTTTATCACATAGTTGTGTTGAATTGTGACAAAAGATCCAAAAATAATGTATTACTTCCAACATGAACAACAACATATAATAAATTAACACAATCTTATAATACAACCCTAATTTTTAGACAAAAGTAAGTTATTAACCACCTATTATACTTCATTAACCAATAATGTTTATATTATCTTAAATGAAAGACAAAATTTGAAACTTAACATTGTGGGAAAGAAGGAAATGAGAAGTTATCTTCCAAATGAGGAGATAAGGTTGCTCAAGTTACTTTATAAAAAATTTAATTAAAATCAGTAAATAAAAGGAAGAAGGAGGAATTATGGAAGAAAGGGAAGATGAATGTGTGGGGTTTATTTTTGTAGAGGAAGAAGAAAAAAACGAAGAAAGAGAGATAAAAAAGGGGGAAAGTAAAAAAAAAAAGATAAATTAGATGAAGAGAGAGATTGTGTAGGGACCACATCTACTTATGTTTGTATTTATATTTAAAATTGTGTTCAAATATCATTGTTCTAATTTTTATACCGTGGGATATTTTGTACATGCATATATTGAGGTAATTTGTATAAATCTTCAAATATTTTACAAAAAGCAAAGTTCATCCATCTACCCAAGAGTTGAGGTTCATCATGAGGTTTCTCATATGAAACATGAAAATAACATTTTCATGAAAAACTTAAAAGACATTAGCTAGTTCTTTTTCCATTTTTGAAAACTTAGATTCCAAAGTTAATATTGTTTTTCTTTGAAATCCTACCATTTTAGTTATCCTTTACGTTTCCTCATGAAGTTCCACAAGGCATTTTGAAATTCATCATAAGAAGGTAAATTTCAAGTTCATAGTTTCTTACCTAATCATCTTTATGTTTATCAGCCATGACACATATTTGAAATTTAATCTTCTACTGAGCCGCTGAAAGATTCTTCATCATCTTCTAGCCAAGCAACCCAAGCCCCCAATTCACCTCAATAGACTAGATTGTTGTGGTGAATAAAATTCAAACTAACTCTCCATATATATAATAACTATTCGATCACTTGTTCTTTTTCAAGATACCCGACATGGAATTTGGATGAGAATCCACTTTGACACAAGACACAACACACTATATATATATATAAGGACTCTCCTCTTAATTATCGATTAACCCGTCCAAGATCATGAAATTGTAGTGATTAAAAATTCATTTGTGGTTGAGTTTGGTAGCCTTTTTTGTTGACCAAAACTCATAATAAGCCTTAAAGATAGCCGTTCTCTTTAAAATTGATAATGCTGAAAATTATCGTGAGAACAAGTTTGGCGATGAACTATAGCAATATAAATCCAATCATAAATAAAGAAAAAAATGATTGGATGTTGTTAATGCTGATGCAGTAGCAATTAATCGATAATTGAAAGGCTCGTCTCGATGGGAGATTGACTCTTATGGTTTCTTTATTATCTATAGGTGCGAAGGGTAAGTCGTTAAAGTTTATGTTGCGGCTGTAAACCAGTTTTCTAAAATTGTAGTTTCGTCTAAAATCAGTGTTTATTTTGTGATTGCTCCGATGAAGGTTTCCAACTAGAGCTGATCTATGGCGTTGAGCCATAATTCAAGAGGGTGCAACAACTTTGATGTGTGTTCTATTATTAATAATTTGAAATTAGATAAATCTAAAACCATATAGAATTACCATGTGAGAATTAATTAGAAGTGATTTAATTATAGAAAAATATAAGATGTACTTAGAAATGGATATTAATTAAGAAACTCCTAGATATATATCTAGAGTTATCTATTTGTACCTATAAATATTCCCTTGTAGTTGACATTAAGCATCAAGCATTTTGAGAAATGACGACTCATGACTACATTACTTTCCACTTTCCTCTTCTAAAAAAAAAAAAAAGACAATTATGAAAAATGGTGCATTCATATGAAAGCATTGCTTGTCTCTCAAGGTGTATGAGAGATATTGGAAAAAGGCTATGATGAGTCACAAGATGAAGATAGATTGTCTCACACTGAGAATGAGGTTTTGGCAAAGACAGAGAAGAAGGATCAACAAGCTCTTACTCTCATTAATCAATGTTTGGATGATTCTATGTTTGAGAAGATTATCGATACTACAAATTCAAAGGAAGATTTGGAGATTTTGGAGAAATCACTCCAAGACATTTACAAAGTGAAGAAGATAAGACAACAATCTCTAAGGAAGATTTCCACGACTAGAAAAACAGGATTTAGCGTCGGCCAAAAGCCGACGCTAAGGGCGATTTAGCGTCGGTGTCGAGCCTAGGCTAAAATAGTCGAAGCTAATGACTAGCGTCGGCCAAACACCGTCTGACGCTATCTTAGCGTCGGACGGACGGAAGCTACGTTGACGCTATCTATAAAATTGAAACATCCGACGCTAAATATGCCAGTTGCCACGTCAGCTTGGGGAAAAACAGTGGCGTCGGATGGCCGACGCTAATGTCAACAAATATTAGTCAAAAAAATCGGCAGTAGTTGTTGTATGCTTCTAATTTCATATATAAAACTCACTAATTGTTGAGGGTAAACATTATTGCAAAATAGTGTGATTTTACAAACTGAAATCACAATTTTAACTAAGATGCATGTAACAAACTACCCATCAAATGCAACCAACAACTCAACCCAATCATCAACAGATTTTGCAAGAATGTCTCGATATACACTAGTATATTCAGTGTTCATCTAATCCAAAATCAATACAATAGCAATAACTAATACATATGTTAAATAAGTTACAAAAAGAACTAAACTACACTGCACCAAATAAAAGCAAAAATCCGAAATAGAAAACAAATTTACAAAAAGATACTAATAGGAATAACACGATTCTTCAAAATCTTAACCTAACCAAAATGAAAGCCTATAAATCAAAGCAAAATGTCAACTTCCGTAGCACCAGTAAAATAAATAAAAATACCATGCTATTTCATGCTATTTCCGTAGCACCAGCCAAAGCTGTCATCACTCTGTCATAACAGGCTTGTTCTCGTTGGCCTTGAATCTTTGTTCTCTTGGCTTATGTTCCTCGATTTTCCTGACATACAAAATAATAGTTTGATTAAAACCCAACAACATAATTTAAAAATCAACATGAACGTAATAACAATAACCATAGTATATTTAGAAAATGATCTATCATTAACATCACAAAAATTTAGCGTAAACAATCTCTATAAATTTTCAATAAAAGCTTCATAAAGTGGTGATTTTATTCGTCAAATAGGGGCTAAGAGATTTATTTAGTCATATGATGATATGCAAATGACTCAAATTACCAATTACAAAAAAACATTCATTTTATGCAAGCAAGGCGACAATGGGCCCATAGATAGAAAGACATACACAAAGTCGGCCAACAAGAAATCTGCACCTCTTATAACCATAATACAGTTGCACCAAATACACACGTTTCCAAATAACATCCATGATTACAGGCTTACAACTCCTTTTCAACACCAGAAATGAATTCCAAAACTTCAAGACGATAAAGTCAACAAAACTATACAAGATATAAATTAACAAACCAACAAAGTTTCTTCTCACTAAATGGAGTTGTAAACAATTATTAAACCACACAATTATGTCTATCATTAATCATTTCTAATCACAAAAGCATTATATTCAAAATCCTTGACTAACGAAACTGGCTACATGCATATGAACTTGAGAATTTTGAACAGTCTTGAGAGGAAAAGGAAAACAAATATTCAGCTAATGCCAAATACCACATTTAAGCTTTGTCCAACACTTTAGAGTGAAGGCATCTCCAACACTCATGACATTGACATAAGTGGTTAGACTCAACCGCTTCTATTTTCTCAACTTATTATTGGTGTCTATGTGCCAATCTAGACAAAGCGTCCACTGTCAGTTCTATGCTTCAGAATTTAACAGGGTTATCTAATACACAAGCACCAAACTAGAAGCCAATAGTGATGGCTACTTCATGTGTTTGTTTATTCATGTGCAACATATAGAGACACATAACCATACTGAATTAATATTCAAATAAAAATATACCTTCTCTATCATAAACCACAAATAATCCCTTTGATCACTAAGCAAATCTATATGTCATGCTAAGCCACTTGCCTAATTGTTGAATAACACAATAGGTGGTGTTTGAAAAAACTCAATTAAATTAATTTTATGATGACATATAATTGATAAATGTTTTATTAGAACAGTTTGGGATATGAAAATGAGCATATATTAAAATCATAGGAAGACAAAAAAAAATGAAAACTTCAAAAAATAATCGAATTGGAAAATTTTGTTTTCACTCAGCACCATCAAACAAATAATCCAATTGGCAAATGTATCATCTACAATAGCAATCACTTAGGAACACTCAGAATTACCTCAGAATTACTTATGAAAGAATGAGCAAACAAATAGAAAGCTACAAAAAAATCATAATTACCTCAGAATTTTTATCAGGGAGAAACAAAACTTTGAATTTTTGTTGATATTATCTAGTCCAACCACAAAATGCGAGTTCTTTTAAAGCTTCCAGAAAGGACCACCATCTTTTATTGGAGTATGCAATTCTTGAACTCTTCAACAACAAAAGTCATATTTGCATTGAGGTTGATATCTGCAAAACAACATATAATTAACATGTGTATGCTGCCACTTAAATTCACAGTTTAAACCATTTGCCTTTCAACCTATGCAAAATGAATATCCAAGATAATCCGTTGTAAAACTGACACAAACGCCTTCTATTTATAGATAAAGCTCTAGACCATTTGCCTTTCCTACTTGAAGTTTAAACCACTGCAAAACTGACACAGGCGACTACTATCCAAGTTTAAACCATTTGCCTTTCCTACTTGAAGTTTAAACCACTGCAAAACTGACACAGGCGACTACTATCCAAGTTTAAACCATTTGCCTTTCCTACTTGAAGAAAATATACATACAAATAATTGAAATCAACAACTATATAACAAGAAAAATTCACTAATACTACCAAGATAAATGAAAACCCATTGTTGTTGTTTGCATTAAAACGTGAGAAGAAATGTTTTAAAGAAGGACTTGTAAGCAAGAAGCAAATTTTTGAAATAGGAATGCTTTAGGATTTGAATGATTTGTGTTGGTCCTAAATGCATGTAGACATGAATATATATAGATTAAAAGAAAATTGAGAAACCATAGGCTAGATGAATGATTGATGTAGAACAATATACTATAGGAGACAAGAGCGTATACAAGTTCACATGGTATTGTCTTAGAGGAATTTTCTAAATATCAAATATCATAATAGATAATACAACTTCTACCTTATGTTAACAAATTAGATAGGCATGGACCACAAATTTGTGGTATACAAAAATATAAATGTGGCTCTTAATCATGTGTTCAATATTGGTTCTCTTCTTGTCTCCTAACACTGTTTCTAAGCTATATATCAATCAGGTCTTTCTCAATGTTTAAAAATTGCACATAAATCAAATAATATCAGTTGTTGGCATATGTAGATCAGTTGCATTGTCAATATGAAGAAACCTATGAGATGTCTAATGCATGTCTACCATTGGAAACTGCGAGAACAAACATCATGTTGCTTTGAAATGACAGCATTCCATGTTACAGTATCTGGTTGAGGCATTTCGTCGAATAGTTGGTGAGCAATATTAAGTTCCTTGCATTTTACGTATAGGTTGTTATGAGGTTGTTGGATGTGTAGAGGTCTGATATGAAACCTGATTTTATTGCTAGACAATGGGTTGCTTTAACGAAAGGCAATGCAATGGGTGAGGTTCTAATAAGAAAGTGAAACCTATGCATTCATGGGTGAGCTTAACGTGTCATAATTAATTTAAAACAAAATTTCAACAATTGTCTTTAGCAAATACTACATAACAATGTTCTCTAAACAGAAAATAAATAACAAATAAGCACCTTGAAGTCGTTCACACATGAGAGCGAGACAGCGACACTGAACGGCGACTCTGAGAGTGACGGTGACAGGTTCAAGAGGATCACAGATTCGAGAGGGTCAGAGGTTCGAGAGGGGGACGAGTTTGATCCTCACAGATTTGAGATGTGAACGGGTTTGGCGTCGATACTCATGGAATTGAGAGGGATGAGAATCGATGACAAAGTGTGAGAGAAGGGCTCACCAATATGGATTCAATTTCAGATTCAATATGAACTGGTGATGGATTCAATTTCAGATTCAAAATGTAGGGTTCATCCTTGACAAAGTGTGAGAGAAGGAGAAGGGTTCACGATATGTTATTAATTTTAACTTACGGCTCAATATGATTTCACAAATAATATTAAAAAGTTTAAAAATAACTTAGCGCCGGCCCGTCCGACGCTACATATTAAAAAAAAAATAAAAAATTAAATGAATAAACTAGCGTCAGATTTATTTTACATAGCGTCGGTCCATCCGACGCTAATTGTCAATAAACTTTAAAAACAATTTTTTTATCGTAGCGTCGGAGTTGGGGGCCGACGATAATATTGGCAGCTAAAATGCAATTTTCTAGTAGTGTTCTAAGCTTTAAAGATGAAGGATTCCAGATCAATTTCATATTATTGCTCAAGGATGAAGACAATTGTTAATCAAATGAAGAGAAATGGATACAAGATAGAAGGTAATCGTGTAGCGCAGAAGATTCTTCATTCCTTGACTCTTAAGTTCGATTATGTGGTGTGTGTTATTGAGGAATTAGAAAGTTCTTTGCAAGCTCAAGAAGAAATAATGAAGAAAAGGAAAGATTATTAAATACTCAAAATGGGCATGGAGGTGAACAAGGAAGAGGATTCAATAGTCAAAACAGACATGGATGTGAACAAGGAAGAGGACGAGGATTTGGTCGTGCCTAAGTAGGAAGAAGCTTCACTGGTGAATCAAAATACGAACAAAGAAGTCACTCATCACCAAGAGTTTGTGGAAGAGAATGAGGTTATGGGTATTATCAAAGTGAAATGAGGTATGACAAATATAAAGTTGAATCTTATAACCGTCATGAATTTTGCCATTTTTCATAGGAATGTCATAATGCTCCCAATAAAGAGGAAGAAGAGGCTAATCTTGTTGACGAATATGAAAAGTCAACTTTTTTGCTAACATTCAAGGAAGAAGAAAGAGATGCTAATAGTTCATGGTAATTGGACAACGGTGCAATTAACCATATGTGTGGATGCAAATAGAAATTTGTGGAGCTTAATGAAAAGGTCAATGGAAATGTTTTTTTAGAGACTCATCAAAAGTGAAAATTGAAGGAAAAAGTACGATTATAATCTCTTCTAAAGATGGGAGCCATAAGTTGACTAATGATGTTTACTATGTTCTTAAATTAAAGAGTAATATTTTGAGTTTTGACCAACTTCTTGAAAATGATACGAAATTCTCATGAAAAATAGATATCTTTGGCTCAAAAAACAAAATAACAGTTTAATTGCTAAGGTACTTATATCGAAAAATAAAATGTTTATCTTGAACCTAAGAACTATTTAAACAAAATGTTTGAAGATGAGTGTCTAAGATGAAGCATGACGTTGACATATGAGGTACGTATGGCCACTTGAACTTTGGTGCACTTAAAATTATGGGAGAAAATAATATAGTTAAAGGGATGCACTCAATCAATCATCTAAATCAATTGTTTGAATGTTGTCTTCTTGGCAAGAAAGGTATAAAAAGTTTTCTTAAAGAAGGCACATCAAGAGCAACTAAGCCACTGCAACTTATGCATACAGGGCCAATCAATCCATCTTCATTTGATAAGAGTAAATATTTCATTATCTTTATTGATAATTTTAGTAGAAAGGCTTGGATTTATCTCTTAAAGCAAAAATCAGAAGCTTTTGTTGCTTTCAAGAACTTCAAAGCTCTTGTAGAGAAAGAGAAGGGTCGTGAAATCAAAGCTTTGAGATATGATCGATGAGGTGAATTCACCTCCAATGAGTTGAATGAATTATGTGCAACTCATGGAATTCGTTGTACGTTGAAAGTTCCAAGATTCTGCAATAAAATGGAGTAGTCGAGAGACAAAATAGAACTACTTTAAACATGGAAAGATGCATGATAAAAACCAAAAGGATGCCAAAGTAGTTTTGGGCTGAAGCAGTTTCTTGTGTGATCTATTTGGCAAATCTCTATCGACTTAAATGTCAAAACCAAATCCCTCTAGAAGCATGGAATGAAAGGACGCCTAATGTTAATCACTTGCGTGTCTTTGGGAGCATAGCATATGCACATGTACCACAACAAGAAACATCCAAGTTTGATGATCGAAGCATCAAACATGTATATGTTGACTATGATCCACATTTTAAAGGTTACAAGTTGTACAATCCATGCAACAAAAAGGTAGTGGTGAGTTGTGATGTTGAATTTGATGAAGATGCTACATGGAATAGGGAGAGTCAAGAAGAAACAAATTATAATTTCCTTCCATATTTTGAAGAGGATTAAGAGACCACAACATCAATTCAAGATGCAACTCCACCTTCTTCACCTCCTCCATCACCTACTTCTCTAGATGAAAGTTCAAATGAAAGACCAAGTAAGACGAAAGATATAGAAGATACTTATGAAAAGTCAATTGAAGTTACTCTTGACCTTGAAGAGTTTTATTGTCTCTTGGTGGATAGTGAGCCATTAAATTATGACTTAGTGAAAGATAAAAGGTGGAGACAAACCATGGATGAGGAGATCAAATCAATTGTGAAGAACAATACTTGGGAATTAGCAACTCTTCCAAAATACCATGAAGCAATTGAAGTCAAATGGGCTACAAGGCTAAAAAAAATGCTAATGGAGAGGTTGAAAATACAAAGCAAGACTTGTTGCAAAAGGATACAAACAAAAACATAAAGTTGACTATGGAGAAGTTTTTGCATTAGTTGCTCGCATGGATACTATTTGTTTGGTAATCACTATACAGCTCAAAATAAGTGCAAACTTTATCAACTTGATGTAAAATTGTCATTTCTAAATGGGTATCTTAAAGAAAAAGGTCTATGTTGAGCAGCCAATGAGTTATGCGATTAAAGGACATGAAGATAAAATTTGGAGATTGGAGAGAGCGTTGTATGGATTAAAGGAAGCACCAAGAGCATGAAATAGTCGCATCGACAAATACTTCAAAGACAATGGGTTTGCTCGTTGACTTAATGAATATGTTCTTTATGTCAAAGTTTATTATAATGAAGATATTTTGATTGTTTTTCTCTATGTAGATGATCTTATATTCATTGGGAACAATCGAAGTTTATTTGAAGAGTTCAAAAAAGTCACAACGCTTGAGTTCGAGATGGCTGATGTTGGGCTCATATCATACTACTCAAGCTTAGAAGTAAAGAAATTGGAATAACGTATATTTATTTCTCAAGAAAATTATGAGAAGGAAGTTTTGAAGAAATTTAAAATGTTTGATTGCAATTTGGTGAACACACCAATGGAGAGGATATTGAAGTTGTCGAAGATTGAAGATAGACAAAATGATGACCCTTCTTTTTTCAAAAGCCTTGTTGGAATCCTAAGATACTTAACATTTACAAAGTCTGATATTTTATATATAGTTGGATTAGTGAGTCGTTTCATTTAAACTCCTACTACTGCACACATTAAAGTTAATAAGAAGATAGTCATTTTCTGCTTCTTTAAACCAAAAACAAACCCTATGTATATTTTCTCAGTTCTACTATACAAACTATAATCAAATATAAACTAAGTATCAATTACAGAGGACAATCAAAGATTTACCAAACAAACAAATATAATGGATACTTAAAGAACTCTACAAAGTAATTAAATAAAACACACAATGGTAATTGTCTATCATTAATTTATCTATCTACTCTCAAAACATTATATGAAAACGATAAGTTTAACCTAACTAAACAATCATCCACATATCTCTTTTATAATACAAATGTTTATTAAAAGAAGTAGAAGGAATAAATCCAACCCACGGTGTTTGGACTTTCGGTGCAAATGTGAGAATAATTAGATTTGGAACTGCTATAAACTACTTAGGACACAAAAGATCACTCGATCTTTCGCCACCATTATTATCCATATCAACTCCCAAATACCTCACCGGATATTTTCTCACCATTTTAGTAGTGCAACTGTTTCTAAAGACCCCTAATTGCTCCTCTTCCTCACTTCCAAACCTCTCGTATTCCACGAGACCTCTCCCGCTTCCAGAACCCACACTTCTCGTCCTATAACCGCACGTGCCACTGCTCATTCTTGTAAAACTAACACAACTACTCGCACGCTTAAGTGTGGTCGTTTTCTTCATCATCTGATTCCGAACATCATCAGGTAACCTCAGTGTAAACCTCTCACAATCCTCACCTGGTTGCACCAACATACCTGTTGAATTCGACCGTGAAAACAATAGTGCTGATAAGAACCCTGTCGATTTTGACCGTGTTGGTGCACCATATGTGCGAGACCTACGAAGCAACTCTATCTTTGGTGAATATTCCATGCTAATGTTGTCTCCCTTTGGTTCCTCTTCAACAAGTTCTATATCTTCCTCGTTTGTTGAACTAATAATATTCAACTCATGTGGATGATGTTCTTCGTCTATTTGAATGGTTACTGGCACGGTATTGTCGTCGGGTCTTGGAACAAGATTAGCACGACAAACGGGACAAGTGTTATGTGAAACAAGCCAAATATCAATACAAGTATGGTGATAAACGTGGCTACATTTAGGGATTAAACGCAGCGTTTCATCGTCTTGAAACTCGTTCAAGCAAACAGCACAAGCCAACGTGCTTTTCCCAATCTTGAGTCCCTTCACGTTGGAGTAAAGAAAAGTAGGGAATGTATCAATAACTTCTTGATTAAGACCGTTGCTAGGCTGGTTGTTTTGTGACGGGCGGCCGCTTCCATCGGTCGGTAAAGTGAGATCGAATATGACTCCGTGTCGACGTTCGGTGCATTTGGCTGAGTAGAGAGAAAGGAAACCGGAAAAGAGAAACATAAGAATTACTACTCCCATTATAGTGGCTACTGATTTGTTGTTCTCTGCTGGATTTACTTCTGGTGTTAGGGGCTGACCGGTAACAATTACCGGTTGTGAGATTTGTATGAGAGTAATAATAATAAGAAACAAAGTGACCCATGTTTGGCCATGAATACTGAAACTCCATACTGTTGTAAATGGACTATTGTTTTGCATTCTGATCATTTGATTATAAATATTTATCTTAATATATAAATCATACCCTTGCATGTATTTCGAAGCTTTTGTGAGCAAATGCTAAAATATGAATGCTGGCTAATGGTTATAACTAATAACTACTGGTAAAGCCAAATTAACTCAAAGCACACTCTTAATTTGGGCAATTGTGGTAAGAAACCAGAAGTTTGTGATGCGTACACGGTAGTGATACTATACTTTTATTTATTTTTTTAAATTGAATTATTAATACTTTAGACGATATTAAATAATGCGATTAAAGTCCGTTTAGTAGAGATTATGGCTATAAGATAGCTTTCTTACACTTTATTCAATATTTTATTTATTTTTTATTTTTTACTATTATATCATTAACCTATTAAATCTATTGGTCACTCTCTTTATCTCTTAGGTTAAATACATCTTAGAGACAAAACAAACTAAACACAAGCATTGCTTTTTCATGGGTGGTTTTGTAGAAAACGTGGGCTTTTTGCCAATCAAAACTGCCATCGAATAACTTTGGATATGGGATCAATATTATTTTTTTAAAGTTAATTTCTCATGAGTTCGGGAAGCCAACAACATTTTCGTGTTCTTTGTGCATGGCCAATGGATTACTTGTAACTTTGGTGAAGTATATTGTAGTACTAATAAGCGGGTCAATAATAAATTACTCCAACGGTAATGCTAAACGTAGTATTTCATCGAATTAATTTTAAGTATAACAAGTTCCAATAAAAAATTAGTACTATGAATTTTTGAATAATAATTTTTTTAATGTGTGTATTATTACTAGAGTATTTATTAAAATTGATTAACTTCAGACTTTTTGTACATTAATGACAACATTTAATTATTGATAATTTAATTTTGATAATATGAAAACATGTTAATTTTTCAATGTAATGTAGAAATTTCCATAGTAGTAACTCCATTTAATACTTCCTTCAAAAACATGTTTAATACTCGCTTAAGTTATAACTATCTGATGGTTGATTTTATTTAATAGTTCTTATGTTTCTAAAAGATTGTTACAATTATTAAAATGTATTTATTGATTAGGACGTGTCAAATATAGACTTCTAAAAAATGGTCCAATGGTGGACCATCACTATTTTTAGTTAAAATAAATTTTATAATAATAATAAAATAGAAAACAAATATTATATTTTTTTATAATTTACTAAAATATGTGAGATTCAAATAATTTATAGTTTATATTTTTTAAATTACTTGTTTATCTCGTATAAAATGTTAATTGGTATTTAATATCTTACTGTATTCTTTATAAGGATATAAATGAAAAAGCCAAAAAGAAACAACAAATGACTACCGTGTTCTTTATATATACTAGTTTTGATGATTTTTTTATTTATTAAATGAAACGGTGGATGTAACTTGTTATAAATATTAAATTTCTAAAATACAATTGTTGATTGATTGATTATTATTATTAATTATTAATGTGTTACGTTTAAAAGTTTACCATGCATTAAGGCCATGGGCACAGAGTCAAAATGATATGGTGATTTGCTTGCTGATTAGGCTTTGACCGTGTATATGTTCGAGGAGGTTATCAGTACAGTTTTTTGTTTTGTTTTTTTTATATAAAACAGGTTGTTAGTACATTAGTGTATATGTATACATACACAACATTCATTTTCGTTAAACTTCTATAGTTTCACGTCAAGGTTAATATATCATCATTTTATGTTTGGACGAAAAGCCGTATTATATGTCTAAAATCATGTATTCTTTCTTGAAGTTTTTTTTTATTGTCCCATTTAGTCGTAAAAAAATCTCTCCACATTATCTATCCATTTTCTCTTTAATTTAATATATATCTTGCTAACTAGTGCTTTCAATTAAACAAAGGTACTTGATCGAGATTTGTAGAAGATTATTTTGTCTCTTTGGTGGGATAATGGTACATGCAAGTATTCCGACCCTCAACTTAATATATAATTCATGAGTTAGAGTAGAGGTTTAGGATAATGAATAATGTGTTATCTTGTGATAATTGAAAAGAAAATATGTTAAATATACCTCATATCAATTGTCATTATTATGAAGGAATTAATTGACGTTTACAATAGAGATTTCCTAATTTATATAGAAGCTATCAAACTTAACTTCCTAACAGAATAATTAGGAAATAGTTAATAGCCTAACTAATTAACTTTGATTAAGTACAAATATAACTAAGATCCCCCTTCAAGCTGGGCCACATATAGTAGTGAGGCCTTACTTGGAAATAAGAATATGAAAAGGTGAAGAATCTAAGACCTTAGTAAAAATATATGCCAGCTGAAGATGAGTAGAAATAGGGAGAAGATGAAATAGTCCAAATCAATATGTTTATAAGTACGCTCATGGAATGAAGAATTAGACGCGATATGCCTTGCAGACTGGCTGTCGCAGTACAGCAGGGCTGGTGCAATAGTTGGCAACTTGAAGTCATTAAGGAGGTAAGTGAGCCATTGTATTTCGCACACTGTTGACGCCATGGCTCGATATTCCGCCTTAGAAGAAGATTTCGAAACTGTTGGTTAATTTTTGGACTTCCATGTAATGAGAGAATCACCCAAAAAAATGCAAAACCCGCTCACGGAGCGCCTAGTATCAGGGAAGCTAGCCCAATCACTGTCACATAAAGCTCTAAGTTGAACAGAGGATGAAGAAGACAACATAATGCCTTGGGCTAGTGATAATTTGAGGTAACAGAGAATTTGTATGGCAGCGTGATAATGAAATTTTGTAGGGCTGGACATAAATTGGGAAAGTTGTTGTATTACATAGCTAATATATGGTCGCATATTTGTCAAGTAGATCAGCTTTCCAATGAGTCTTCTGTAGGATGCTCGATCAGTGAAAGGTTGGCCTAAATCCTTGTTGAATTTAGATGTTGTCTGCATAGGTATAGAGCATGGTTTAGAGGCAAGCATACCAACATCAGATAAAATATCTATAGTATATTTTCTTTGGGAAATATGTATACCAGATTTGGACCTAGCAATTGCAAGGCCAAGAAAGTATTTCAAGTGGCCCAAATCTTTAATTTTGAAATTACAATTCAAAAAGGATTTAATTTCAGATATTTCATCAATGTTGTTTCTAGAAATTATTATGTCATCAACATATATCAATAAGGCAGTAAGGGACGAGTAAATGGATTTAATGAATAAAGAATTATCTGAATTAGATTGAGTATACCCTTTTGAAATGAGAGTAGAGGAAAGTCTAGCAAACCATTTCCTACTGGACTGTTTTAAACCATAAAGAGATTTGTGAAGTTTGCAAACAATATTCGGATTATGAGCCAATAACCCACGGGGCAATTGTATATAGACTTCCTCTTCTACATTGCCATTTAAAAAAGCATTATGAACATCTAACTGATGCAAATGCCAATTATGAGATGATGCAAGGGCAAGTAAGAGTCTTACAATAGTGAGCTTGGCTACAGGTGAGTAGGTATCAAATTAATCAATGCCTTCAATTTGGTTGAAACATTTGGCAACAAGAAGTGCCTTATAACGTTCTATAGAACCATCAACGTTATATTTTACATTATAAACCCATCAACAACCTATGGGCTTTTTACCTTGTGGTAACTTAGTAAGAGTCCAAGATTTGTTCTGACTGAGGGCTGTTAGCTCAGATTGCATGGCATGAGTCCAATTACTGTATGTGACAGCCTGTTTAAAGCAGGTAGGTTCACGAACAGCAGAAATAGAGGAAATGAAATGATAGAAAGAAGATGACAATTTAGAATAAGATAAGACATGGGATAAAGGATACAATATGTCGGACTTATGGTGCCTAGCATGTGCAAAATTACACTCAAAATCGTGTAAGTAAGCAGAGGCCTTCTTAGACCTTGAAGACCTACGAAGAGTATCTGGATGTGCATCAAAATCAAATATAGGAGAAGTACGTAAATTGTCAGGACTAGTATCAAGACCAGATGAAGCAGACTGAGTACTATCATTAGTGGAGTTCTTAACATAAACAATATTAGGCAAAGGCATGTCAATATCATCAAACAAAATAAAAGAGTAATGAGAAACATCATTAATATGTAAGGAAGTAGAATTAGGATTAGCATATGGAAAAATATGTTCATAAAAAACTACATTCCTAGAAACAAAGGTGGCATGAGTATGTAAATCAAACATCAAATAACCTTTAGTTCCTTCTCTAAAGCCAAGGAAAATGCACTTGGTGGCCCTTAGATCGAGTTTAGTTCTATGGTGAAGCAAAGTGGAAGCATAAGCAATAAAACCAAAAACCTTCAAATCCATAAAGATAGGAGATTGTTTATATAACATTTCAAAAGGGGTCTTATTATGTAAAACAGGAGTAGTTTACCTGTTAATAAGAAAAACAGCATGATTAATAGCAAAAGACCAAAAATTCTTGGGTAGTTTAGAGTGGAAAAGAAGTGATCTAGTCACATTAAGAAGATGACGATGTTTCCTTTCAACAATTGAGTTTTGTTGGGGTGTCTCAACACAAGAGATTTGATGCAATATGCCCAAACGAGAATAAAACGGAGGCATAAAACGGAGGCATAAAAAGGATGCATTAAAAATAACCAAGTAAATCGTGAATAATCGTCAATAATAGTTAGAAAATGTTGATGACCATCAAAAGAAGGGACATTAATAGGGCCCCAAATATCAACATGTATAAGATCAAAAATATATAAAGAAACACTTTCACTAAGGGTAAAGGGAGTTTAGACATTTTGCCCAAATGACAACAGTCACAAATCAGATTTTTATTAACTGAAATGTAAGAAAATTGTTTACACATTTGTTGTAATACAGTTATTGATGGATGGCCTAATCTAAAATGCCAAACATCAAATTTATGTGGTAATGTAGCATTAACAAAGGCAGTACAATGGTCATTAGAAATAGGACCAGATTCGGTAGAAAAAAACTATAGCAGAGGCAAGAATATGATCAAGAATATAAAGACTATTACGATGCTTCACATGCCCAATCGTCTTCTGGGTATGCAAATCCTGAATTGTACAAAAATTCTTAGAAAATAAGAGTTTGTAATTCAAATCATTAGTGAGTTTTGAAATAGATATTAAACTGACATTGAATTGAGGAATAAACAACACATTTTGCAAGTAAAGATTAGAAGTAAAGTAAACATGTCCTGGAAAATGTGCAAGAATAGATGAACCATTTGGAAAAATAATAGAAATGGGTTTAATTTGTTTAATTGAAGAGAAATATTTAATAAAGGGACAAACATGATCGAAGGCCCCCAATTCCATAATCCATATAGAAAGATGATTAGAAACGAAACTGGTATTGGAAATACTTGATACTATGAGATTGGATTGATCTGAAATAGAATTCTTGGTTGCGAAAAAAGTTGCAGAATCAGATTTAGAATGATGTAGCAGATTAATCAAAATCTGATAATATTCTTTGCTAAGATGATTGTTGGAATCGGGTTGCTGTAGAGGCTGGGAGAGAGAAGGGTTCTTGGAATCATTTGGTGAAGACGAATTTGCAAATTGGTTATTACGATAACCCGATGGAAATCCATGTTTGTAATAACATGTGTCTACAGTGTGATTATTCTTATGGCAATGAGTACACAACATGGAGGGATGAGGCTGGCCACGACCACAACCACAACCATGATGGGATTGCCCACGACCTTGACTGCAATTGTTGGGAGTATTGATATTAAAAGCAACAGAAGTATCAGGGGGATTATGGGTCGAATTGGGAACAAGGTCTTGTTGAACAAGAAGAGAATACAGTTTGCTAATGGAAGGTAACAGATCCATGAATAAAATATGTGTGCGAACATTATTGTACTTTTCATTCAAACCTTTTAGAAAACAAGAGATATACTCTTGATGTTTGAAATCACGAACTGTTGTGCTGAGCTTGCAAGAACATGGAATAGGGCATACGCATGATGGTGTTGGGCGAAGATCCTCCAATTCATCCCAAAGAACGTTCACCATGCTTGATTGAATGGAGATCACAGAGAAGATCATAAAATCGAAAATGATTTCCTTGAGTGAAACGATCACGGAGATCAGCCCATAACTCTAATGATGAATCAATGCAGATGGCGCTCTGCGATATATGGGGAGATATGGTTTTTGTTATCCGAGAGATGACCATGTTGTTGCATCTTTCTCAAACCTCAAAATCTGGATTTGTGGGTAAGGGATGAGGCAAGGTACCATTGATAAACTGAATTTTGTTCTTGGATGAAAGAGCACGACGCGTCAATTTTCTCCATGTGTGATAATTATTGTCATTTAAACAAACCGAAACCAAAGTTGCATCGGGGTTCTCGTCGGGATGCAAAAAATAAGGGCTTCGTGGATTTAATAACGAGTCTTTGGATGAAGACAAAGAAGGGAAATTTCTGAATCAGAAGAAGAAGTCTCATGTTCATCTGCCATTTGAGAATGGTGAAGGAGAAATATGAGGGAAAGGTAAAGGTAAAGAGAGGAAATGCAGAAGAAAAAAAATTTACGCTGATACCATGTTATCTTGTGATAATTGGAAAGAAAATATGTTGAATATACCTCATAACAATTGTCATTATTATGAAGGAATTAATTAACATTTACAATAGAGATTTCCTAATTTATATAGAAGCTATCAAACTTAACTTCCTAACAGAATAATCAGGAAATGGTTAATAACCTAACTAATTGACTTTGACTAAGTACAAATATAACTAAGATAATGAAGTTTGATTGTGCATGAACATTGTAACGTTTCCAGACTTAATGCATATTGCACCACAACTCTATCATGTATCTCTTTCTACCCGTTACCATTAGTCGCCGACTAGTGTGGGTAAATCTTCAAAGATTTTGAAGTATGAGAACACTATGCCATTTCCAAATTTTATAGCACTTATTTTAAACTTATATACTTTATAGAATGTAACCAAAAAAATGGTGTAAATGGTCCATTTTGTGCTACATCGCCAAATAAAAAATTGTTATAAAATAGTCTATTTTATAGCAATTTTCTTAGAAGCACTATACATTCAACTTTTTTTTTTTTCTGATACACATTAACTACTATGTTCAATTAGATATTCTAAATTGCACAATTTAAAAATATATATATTCCATTACATTACAAAATAAAAATTTCATTATGTAAAATAGGATTAAACATTGGGTCGGTTCGGGATGTTCAGGTTCAAAAGCAACAACCAATTCAAACTGCAGACAAAAAAACACAGGTTCAATATAGTCCGTCTATTATCACTGTTTGAACAAATTGCGGGTTCACGGGTTATCGGGTAAAATATTTGGGTTGATTCGGTTTGGACCAATTAGTGGATCATAAAATATATTTGGCCCAACTACACTTTTATTTTCTTTTTCTGTGATGACCAATTATTATACCCATTTTATAAATTTTGATTTTGGGGTTCAATTTGTACATATTTGGTATTTTTCTATGGATGAACCATTTGTAGTATCATGTCTAATTTAGTCATTATATACGAGCTAGCTACAAACTTAAATTTTCATGTTACATAATAATATCAAATTAAACATACACAAATGACTAATAACTTAAAAATATAAAATGCAATGTCAATACAAGTTCGAGTAAAAATACTCAACAATATAATGTTGAGACACGGTATAAAGTTATAAAAATCACACACTAATTGAGTATTTAAGTTTTAATTTGTCTCATGTCATGAAAGGCCAATGATTATTTCAAATTACTCTATGACAATTGACAATATTACAAATCAACACAAATTTTAGAGATGAAATTATAATAACATCAACTTGTGATCTTTGCTGCAAATCCTGAGAAATCAATAACAAATGAAAGTCAATTTAAATTATTACTAATAATGAGGATATAAAATGACATTGAACAGGATAAACATAGTCATCTTACTTTTCTCCTCCATACTTAATGAATGATTATACAACATGCTACCACAATTGTTGAAATGACTTGGATTTGAACATGTTATAAACAAAAATCAAATTTTAGTAAAACACATGAGATAATAAATTAGGAAAAACAAAACAAAGAAGAGTAATAACAATGACACATCATCAAACAGAACATAAAAGTTCATTATTCTTACCCATCAAACAAAAATTAGTAATAACAATGGCACCCGAAGCTACAAGATAATGAATATAAATTTGAATTGAAAACACCTAACACAAAATTAGCACCACAAACCAATTATATTTCCTTGATTGAATAGTTATCAAGTAATAAGTATTTACTAAATATATCTAATCATCATAAAACTTAGTTTTAAACAACATAAAATTTAAAATAACAAAGATAATTATGTGCATGCATGTAATGTATTTGATCAGGTCTATAAGGTGTTCTTCCTTTGTTCATAATAAGTTTAGAATCTGAAGGTAGATTATGTATGTCTCTTACTCTCTACACACCAATTTAATGATTAATATAATTACTTAAATATCTAAAAAAAACACTACGACAAAATCAACATTAGAGTTTGATCTTAAATAAAAATATATTTGAATTTTCCAGCATAGACAAAATTAACACCATCAAGCTAAAACAACAACATCATTAATAAACGGAAAGACAAAAAAAAAACATTTTGTGACTATGAAATAAACATAAAGAATACATAGTAAATAGAAAATAAAATAAAAGTAAAAATCAATACACTTTGCAAAACATGACATCAACGATGTCATTATGTCATAGAATCAAAAGCAGTGAGTCAAAAGTGTGATCCCAAAAAATTCAAAAAAGTCGGATCTAAAACATTTGAAACTAATTAATTAGTACAAAAACAAAAATTGAGTTCTCGTTTTAAAAACTTCAAATTAGAAACAAATAAAGAGATGGGAATGACATACATCGATTTTAATCAAGCACAATCAGATGGTTATGTCTGTGGTTGTGATTATGAGCCACCTGAAGCTGCATTTCCTAGTGACATACCTTAGAACTCTATAAAATAAAAACATCACAGTTTATTAGAAATATACATTTTTATGAATTGAAGCTAATTAAATATAGATTGAATAGTTTTACCTGCTATAATTTCTTGAAATAGTTCAACCTCTTCCATGAGATTCAAGTTTTTGAAATAGGTTAAGGAAGATTTTGACCAATTTTGCATACAAATTAATGCCTCTGTCATTTTTTGCTTAATTTAGAGAGCTCGTGATGGTTTCTATTACTCTACCCCCAGTGCTAAAAGCACTTTCAGACGCAACTGTAGACACCGATCGATATGGCTAGAATATCTTTAACTGTAGACTGGGTACTGAGCTGAATTATGTTTGCACCAAGCTAGGATATTAAATTTATCACTCATTTCCGCACACTTACTAGCAAGATACTCCTCGAGCTCATTTTGCTAGTCAATTGCACATTTTTATTTTAAATGGACTTCAAATGCTGGTGCTCTTACCATTTTAGAAAGATGGGCAACAACAACAAATGATTAATCATTAGAAACGTTTTCTCCAGCATTTGGATTTGGTTGAGATGAACTGTTTTTTAGGTCATAAAATTTCTTATAATAATTGTATAGATTAGTTAAACTATCTTTTATAGAGGCGAGCAACTCTTTAGCAAATGTTTCTTTAGTTGTATACATATCCTTAAAAGACCATTCAATATATTTTAACTATATCGTGGATAAAAAATTATCCCGATATACAACAACAAATTTATTTTTTTCTACATTTCCCCAATACTTTTCATATTTTACCATAGTATCCACACCCACATTAGCAAAAATAGTATCTAAATACAAAAAGACGAAATCTAGCACACAATAGATTGCAGACATTTGGTGAAAAGTTGTATGAATACTCACATGTTGTGAGGTAGAAAACACCCTTGTTGCCTCATAAAATAACTTCAAAAAAGTTGCAGAAGCTTGAGGAATATCCCTTTCAAAACTACTTGGGGGACTAGCGTCTCCAAAGAACTCCTTGTCACTAGAATCCTCTTCTTCAAGTTTCTCAAAGGCTACTTGAAACTTCTCAGTAGCCTCAAGCATCAAGTAAATAGAGTTCCATCGAGTGGAAACATCAAGAGAAACCAACTTTTTAGAAGAAATTATAACAAATTTTATACATTCTCTATACTTGGTAGCATTGTGAGGTGAAGACTTAACAAACCTAACAACATTCCTAATGGCAGAGATTGACAAGTGTTTCTCCGTAAAACCGTCAGTTACAACCAAATTTAAAATATGTGCACAACATCTCATGTGGAAAAATTCACCATCCCCTATCAACCCATTCATATTTTTAACTTTTTCTTCAAAAGTGTCATAGTTATATCATTAGATGATGCATTATCAACCGTTATTGATGACACATTCTGAATTCCCCAATCTTTTAAAACTTCTTCTATCTTTTTACCTACGGTTACACTCAATAGATGGAAATGTAAGAATTTTTTGGTTGAGGTCGTTGGACACAACAAGTGGTTTTTGACACATTCATTAACATGTTTGTTCATGTTAGTGGTATCATGAGATTTAAAGTCACACAAATATTTCTTCTGGAAGTGTTTACACGATTTAGTATCAACGTCACAATCAGGTACTTTGTTGAAATGTTCCTAGCAATTGGATGACTGCTTACACCCTCTTGCATTAGGTTTTCTCTTCTTTATTTCTTTGGTATTGTTCAATACATGTCCAACAACATCAATTATTATTGTTGCTGCATCACCTTCATTATTGTTGATATTTTAAGTATGTAAATTTTGAATAGGCTAACCCATTACTAAAATAATAAATGAGCCTTAATCAATAAATATCAACCATATTAACATTTAATATTTAAGGGGATATAAGTTATTATTTACAAAAATTTAAGTGGTTGTAATAATGTTTAAGGGTAGTATTTTAGTATTTAAAGAGTTGAACTAATATTTATATGAGACAATTATTTACTAAAGGGGTTGTATTGAAAAACAAAACTAAAAAGGTAGCATAAAATACATTACATTTTTTTTAAAAAAAAGTAGCATATAATACATTACATTTTTTTTTAAAAAAGTAGCATATAATACATTAATTTTTTTTTTAAAAAAAAGTAGCATATAATACACTTAAAAAAACAGAAGCATGCATTTCTTCCATAAAAAAAACAACAAAAGCAATTAGCATACATAAAAAAATAGAAGCATACAAATACTTACAAAAACACATAAAAAAACAGTAGTTATGTATACTTAAACAAATAGAATCATACTTAAAAAAACATAATCATATAAAAGTAGAATCATACTTAAGCATACACATAATAAAACAGGATCACAAATCATAAAAAACATAACCATTCTAAAATAAAAAGAAGTATACATCATTTAAGAAAAAATGAAACTTATAAAAAAAATAAAAATCAAAAGCAAACATTATTAAAAAAATAGTAGCATACTTAAAAAAACAAAATTATGCATCATTAAAAAAAAAACTTAAAAACATACAATATATTTAGTAAATAGCAAAAGTATACACTATAAAAGTAGCATACAATAGAAAAAGAAAAACAAAAGCATGCATTAAGAAAAGAAAAAAAAACAATAACACACATTACAATTAAAAAATTCAGAAACATATTTTAAAATATATATTTTTTTTAAAGTGAATCATACAATTAGCAAAAATAGAAGCATACATCACCAAAAAAAATGTATCATACATCACATTTTGGAAAGAAAAAAAAAAAAAACAGAAACATGCATTAAAACAAAGTTTTTATTTCTACATTTCCCTCACATATATAAACTTTTTCTCTCTATTATTTTGTTCAAAGACCATTCTTCTCTCAATAACACAAATCTTTTTATATCCAAAACTTTTAAAGTTGTAACTCTGGACGAAAACCTAATTCAATATATCATCATTTGTTGAGTCTATATGTTCCTAAATGATCGTCTTCTTACATTGTATTCTTATAAAGACTTTAAGATCTTCTTAAAACATGAACAACTCAATTTCAATCTTGAAAAGTTCATAAATTTTAAATTCGTTACATCTTTGAACTACAGTTAACAAGATGGACTATACAAGGAGATTCACAAAATGCTTTCAAAGGTTAACTCTATGAAAATCTTGAATGTCAATGTCTTCTTCTTCTACTAAGAACATTAAGTACAAGGAAGTCTGAAAGTAATAACGAAGAAGAGTTGGAGCATCTACAATCCTATCAAAGATTTATATCTTTGGAAGATTATATCTCCAATTCGATATTTAAAGAATGTCCTATCAGGAAAATGAAGTTGGTTTTCACTCCCTAAAAAAAGAAATCCTACTATCTAAAGTTGCCTCGGTGTGAGTGACATTTTTCTCGAACAACTTGAAGTTCAATGGGTTCTACAAGAAGTTTACCATAAGTTGGACCTTCTGACCTCTCAAATAGAGAAAAAAAAATTGAGCTCCTAAGGAATGTCCTTAGATGTTACCTATTTCTGTTCTTTTCTTCAGTGGTTGTACCTATCTTTTTTGGATATTTAATGAAATGTTTCCTTTCTTTATTTTGTTTATTTCCATTATGTTATTAATTGTTTTTCTCTATTTGTTGAAGTATCTGATTTCTCTATTTTATTTACTAAACAATTCATTCTTGTTGAATTTCTATATGATGTGTGGTTGTGAGTTTACTATGTTTGTCTAAGTATTTATGTGTGTGATCACATGCTTTTATTTTTATGCCTTATATTTTTCCAATTTCACCCTTTTTGATAACGACAAAGGGGGAGAAATATAAAAGTTTACAATTCATTGTTTGTTTGCATCTGATTGCACTGTTGTATGTTTGCTTTGATACATCTGATTGTTACATCGTTTGAACTGTCATCTGCATGAGCATATGAGTGCCATTTGCACTACATCATTTGTCAGTGTCCTTTGCATATCATCTACATAAGTCATTATTATCATAATTACTAGCAAACCACCCTTGTTTTGAAAGGCATAACATCTTCTAAAAATATTGTTTGTTCCATTAGGCTTAATATCCTAAGAAGAACAATAATTCAAAGGCTTATCATCCCGGGAATATGTGAATTCAATTGAAAAGAATTATCGAAATGTTGTGCGTGTGTCTTATCTATTTGTTGTTTTTATGCTATTCCTCTCTTTTAATTTTATTTTTAAATTTTATCCTTATGTGCATAAAAAAATGTAATATAACTTAATAAGTTTGAAATTCTTAGAAATTATGTTAGTATATTCAAGGGGAGTCCCATAAAACTAACTTAAAAACAATTTTTTTAAAAGAAGTTCAAAGGATTATTAACTTAAATATTTTTGAACCCTACTTTATGGGGAGCATATTTTTAAACTTCATTTTGCGAAGGAAAATTGTTCAATAATTGTATATTTATTTGACATCATTAAAAATGGAGAGATTGTTGGTGCAAAAGTGATTTTTAGCTACAATCCTCTAATTGATGTTATGATGATAACAAAAACAATAAGAATAATTATCTCTTAACTATTTGCCAAGTTTGTAATATAAGTTAGAAGATAAAGAATTACATATTAGTAACTATCTATTTTAAGGTAACATAAATAATGTGTAAGTTAGATATAATAATCCAAGTGTTCTTAACGCAAAGAATATTATCACCTAATAAATCAATAATTATGTTTATTAATAGAGTAAGTCACGATATAACAATAAGAAGTATTGCAACAAAAATTTGATAATCTACCGTCCAGGTCAAAACGGTAAAAACAAAAAAAATATAAACCAAGAATTGATCATCTTATCACAAAGAAAAAGAACGATGCAATGATTATATGCCTCTAACGAAAGTCAACTAAGAGTTAAGACCATGGTTGAACCTCTAATTCAAAGATCAAAGAAAACTTCTAATAAAGCCATTGTTCGAGTCAAAACTCTAAAAGTCAAATCCTTAGATAAACAAAGAAAGAAAATTAATTACTCAAGGAAAATGCATCGATGCTCTGAAGATTTTGTCTAAAGTTGTGTCTGACTCCGGTCATTGCGCTATCAATGCGCCTCTGATAAATATGTTCTTACAAGTTTACAATAATGATTATGCGTATGATAATTCTAGTAAACCAATTGATCGTTAGGTCAACGCTTCAAGATTGATAAAATCAATGCTATGGTAAAAAGTCAACCTTCTTAAGTTAATCATCTAAATCTAGAATCTTGAACAAAGTCAACATCTCAACATCCTCACCTCGTTAGAATTTAGACTTGTCCTCTAACTGAAGAAGCGTATGAAATCCTCCAAAAGTGTGATTCTTTGAGATCTACCTTGTTAAATCAAGATATACTAAATTAATTATGAACATATATTTGGACATGTCTTAATGATTGATTTAATTTAAATGTTGATCTCTAACGGTAATATCCTCCAATAAATACTTTTCTCAGTATCCTAGTAGAAACGAATCGAATAAGAGGAAAAAAGTGAAAGATAACGAAAAAGACAATGTGTTAAAAGAGAAGTTTGGTTAAAGCCTAAAACATATCAAAAGAAAATAGTTAATGAAAAATCTTCTCAATAGAGTTATTAGAATTAATCCTCTAAACTTTATTTTACCTAATCTATTTTATAATCATAAGTTGAATGATTTGATGAAATTAAATTATATTTTTTATTTAAACAACTCAAATAATTTTCAAAAATAACAAAATACAATTCAAATCATTTTTCTTGTATTTTTACTTGTAGTTAGCTATTTGTATGAAATATGGTTTTGATTCCTTCTAACAGCTACCGAACAGTACCATTCAATCAATGCATTTCTGTTTCTATTTAATAGCTGCACGATTGCAACAACATACAAAAGACATAGCAACTTCAAAAACATAATTTCCTTATAAGATCTTGACTCAAACAATATCACCTCCACCAAAAGAAATTCAGTAATTCACCACACACAATAAGGAAAGAAATAAAGGTAATATTAGTATCAAACAAAGACCAACAAGAAGAAAGATCCAAGGAGAAGGTCAGGCAGAATGTTAAAATAATTAATTTTTTTCCTTAAACATAACTAGTTTCATGAACAACAAAAAAAAACCCATTCAATTCTAGGAGACAAACAATTGGAACAAGGAGGTGATTTACAATAACTTCTATCGCCTGACGCTTACTATTCCTAAATGTGAGGATAGGTTTGGATGCCGTATGAATTCTATATGACTGTTGATGGTTTTATTTTTTTATTTTTTATTTTTTATTTTTTATTTTTTTTATTTTAACTAATATGATGCATATATCTTCTATATATAGGTTTAATTTGAATCATCGTGTATACATATTGTGATTAATTGTTATTGAAGAAAGTTATAATTGTAACTTTTAGTAAATTATATTTTATTAAAATTTGTGTACATCAAAGTGACAAAGTTAAAATGATAAAAAAAAAAATCATAAAAATATGATTTTTTAAATAATCATAGGATTATATTTACCGAAAGGAAATATATATTTTTGTTTAAAGATAACTTATGTGTGATTGAGAATTTTTATTTCTTGATTATGATAAAATTGATATTATTTATGATAGTATATTGTAGCAATTGCCAAAAAATGAACTATAATATGCTTTGATGTTTTATATGAGTATTGTAGCAATTGCCAATTATTTTATGATTATTTTGCAGCAATTTATATTCATTTGCAAGCGGCAGTTGTTACCATTTTCAATGGTTTGAACTTTTTTTAATGGAGTGAACAAGTGAAGTTTCACTTAGGTATTTTCGACCTCGACTTGTCACTTTTGGAGAGAAAATCTCCGGTTGATGACAACAACACTGATGATGATAATTTTGAGCTTAAGGTATGGGATTCGTCCAAGAGGTTGAACCTTATGCTTATGTGAATGACTATTGCAAACAACATTAAGACTACTATTTGACAAATAGAAAGTGTTAAGGAATACCTTAATTTTGAGGAAGAATGCTTTCGCTCTACTAATAAGTCACTTGTTGGTACACTGATTGTTCAACTCACAACCATGAGATTTGATGGAACGCGGAGTATGTAAGATCACACTATTGAGATGACTAACACTACATCAAAACTAAAGTCTTTGGATATGGTAGTGGATGACTATTTTATGGTTCAATTTATTTTAAACTCAATTCGTTTTGAGTATGGAGAAGCTTTCCAAATTAACTATAACACTAAGAAAGACAAGTGGGATGTTAATGAATTGATTGGAAAACTCATTCAAGAGGAGAATCAGTTGAACCATTTTTTAAGGATAATTATGTTAACCTAGTTCATGGAACTGGAAAAGCATTAACGCCAACAAATTTAAGAAAAAGGGACCTACTAAGCATCAAAATAGATGTCATTTGTGTGCTATAGAAGGACGCTTCCAAAAAGATTGTCCAAAAAGTAAGTAAGGTTTGGTTCGAGAAGAAATGTATGTGCAAAATATATGTACGCAATTTTGAATCAAACTTAGTTGATGTTCATCATAATTCTTTGTGGTTTGACTCTAGTGCTACAACTCATGTATATCATATGATGCAAGGATTCCTTATGATCCAAACCCCAAGCCAGAGTAAGATTTCCCTTTGAGAAGATCTCAAAGAGAAAGAAAGTTAATTATTCCCAACTATTATGAGACATATTTACTAGAGTCAGACATTGGAATCAATGAAGATCCAATTTCATTTTAACAAAGTCTTAAACAATGTTGAGTTAGAGAAATGGATTGATACCATGAAAGATGAATTAAATATCATGCAAGAAAACAAAGTTTGGGAAATTGTTGAATTGTCAAAAGGTGCTAAAAGAATTGGTCGTAAATGGGTCTTTAAGACCAAGAGAGACTCAAATGGCAATATCGAACGTTGTAAAGCCAATCTTACTCCTAAAAGATATGCTGAACATGATGGCTTTGATTATAAAGAAACATTTTATCCTGTCTCAAAGAATGACTCATTGCGTAATATCATGGCACTAGTAGCTCATTATGACTTAGAGTTACACTAGATAAATGTGAAAATAACCTTTCTGCATGGTAGTCTTGAAGTAGAAGTTTATATGGACCAACCTGAAGGTTTACCAATTGAAGGAAAGGGTCATATAGTGTCTAAAGTTAATAAATCAATATATGGACTAAAACAAAGGCTACCTCTTTCAGTTTTGAAGTAAATCTCATTGATAAATGTAACTACTAAAAGATCACTTGGAGTAAGTTTATAATTTTGGTCATATATGTTGATCATATCTTGCTTGCAACTAATAGTTTAAGCATGTTGTATGAGACTAAAGAATATCTCTTTAAGAATTTTGAAATGGAGGATTTGGGTGATGTCATATGTAATAGGAATTGAAATATTTTGTGATAGATCATAAGAATTGTTGGGATTGTCTCCAAAGGCCTATATCAATAAAATTCTTGAGAAATTTAAAATTGAGAATTGTTTTGCTGGAATAGCACCATACCTTGGAAAAGTGTTAAGAAAACTTGTGTTGCTTCATCTACCATGGAAGCTGAATTTGTAGAATGCTTTGAAGCTGCAATTCAAGCATTACTGTTGAGAAATTTTGTTTCAGTTCTTATAGTAATTGACACTATTGCTAAGTTGCTGAATAATTTTGTAGTACTATTCTTTTCTAAGAATGATAAATACTCAAAGGGTGAAAAACACATGGAGTTAAAGTATTTCTATATCAAAGAGGAAGTTCGTAAACAAAGAGTTTTCATAGAGCATGTTATAATAGGCCTTATGATTTTTGACGCGTTAACTAAAGGGTTACAATCAAAAAGACATGGTGCTTAAGTATTTGTATAGTAGAGCACTGGTGTTTTTTGTATATGGAAGAAAATGTGTTTTGGAAAATAATAATACATGACATTCATAACTCACACTTAGTGTTTTATATTAAGTTAACTATGTATACATATGAATGAAATTTGAGACATGAGATTTATGTATCATACTTATTTATTGATTTCTTTAAATTTTAAGTCAAGTAAGAGAATGTAAGAATTTTATTGGTTCATAACATTTTAATTTATTGGCCTAAAATAAATTATAGTAACCACCATTTATTAAGAGCTAGCAATTGAAAAGACAAATGTTATATTAACCACTAAATATTAAAAGCTAGCAATTGAAAAATCAAAGGTTATATTAACTATTAAATATTAATGAAATCAATCTCATTCATTGAAATTAATACTTGATGGATGTCTCAGATTAAATGTCATAACCTAACTAATTTTTTTTTTTCATTTCTCTACCCACAAAAGACACATTTATTTTTTGCTTATGTACAAAGAATAATTTTTACCCTTACGTGTATCATAGAAAACGGGTAAAGTGAGAGAAATCATTTTAGTTTACCAACTTGCTACGAAGTACTCTGACTTCCTCATTGAATCCAAGTATGTAAAAACCATAAACTTCAAGATCTTTATGTTGTTGAATGCTTCTGCATAAAGTTTATTATGAGACTTAAGTTTTACACCTCTCGTTCCTACATGGTATCCCATGTAACTTCTTCTTAAGCAATTCTGGCCAGTTGTATCTCTTTACCTTGTAATTCCTTCCCTCGATGCATGCAAGAATGTTATCACAACAGTTAGTCTTAAAAATATATTACTTACACAGAGCGTCCAAAAGTATCTGACCTTGTCCTGCAACCAATATAAAAGTTAAATCATCACCTTAACCATCTATTACCAATCAAACTGCAAAAATATTTTAATTTTAAATATCACCAATAATCATGTAATTCATAAAACACATTTTTCGAAGAACATCACCAAAAAAAATCCAACACGTATCATAATACAATTCATATCATATGTAATCAAATAATCATTTTAATCATCATATCATATGTCACGTTATTTTAAAAATAAGAATGAGTGACCAAAACTGTCAGATTTTAAAATAAGAGGAAGAGATTCATGAATTGATAAAAATATAGAAAACAAAAACTCCAATTAAACGTTTAAAATAATATCTAAAAGAGAAAAATTTGTATAAAGTAACCCTTCAAGTAATTAACAATAAAATGATAAAATTGGAGTTCCCAGCTGCATAGTTATATATGTTACATCTAACAATGTATATATAAGAGAGTTTCCAGTTTTGCCCTTTTTTAACACATTTTCTTTCGCTTAAATTAAAATCAATAATTTTAATAATGGAATAAAAAAAAAGTTACAGAATTAAAATTTAAGAAAAAAATTATTATTTTCATTCAAATTATATATGTTATAAAATTACTTTTATTCAAATTATGTTGTAAAATTATTATTTTTCTCAAATCCTAGAACTATAAAATTACTCTTGATAAAACCAAACATCGCAAAAAAATTCTTCAATTTCCTAGCACCATAGAAATTATTTTTAACCGCTTTAAATGTTGTAACATCAACACTGATAAATGATATTAAATTTCTATTCACACTATAAATTTGATCTACTATCAAGATCTCATTTTATTTAATTTAGTGTATTCTTTTATTTTTTCATAGTGTAGATACATTTTTAAGAGGAATTCGAATTCGAGTTCACAACATCAGGAGAGTCTAATCTTTTATGCTAATTGGTTTTTAATTCATTGTATTACTAAACTATTCATAACATCATGATTATCACTTCCATTTGATCAAGAGTAATTTTATAGTTCATGGTTTTTAATCATGGTTTTTAATGTTGTGATATGAATTTCATATTGTTGTGACCCAATAACATCTTTAATGTTTCATCTAATTGTCACCCTCAAGCTCTCGCTTGTATCTGGATGTTGATTGGCCACGTGTTTCCCATCACACACGACAATGACTTCGACCTATACCAAAAAGTTGTCTATATGATCTCTCACGTTGTATCTTGGTATCTAAAATCCGTAAGTCGTAATACCTCTTTTAGGGCGCCATCGTAACATCATCATTTCAAGTCAAGTATTTTCCATAATCATTATCATATCCTTAAATACTAATATAATCCTCATTATTAATCTTTCCTCTCTTATATTCTTCACACTAATGAAACCATCCAACATGTTATACAAAAGGATATATTCCTAATCAAAACATTAATAATCACCAAAGAAAGCATTTCAAGTATCAAGAATTCAGGTAGTCACAAGTAGCACACTCACAATCAAGTAATAATTCATATCGACATAATTTAATAACAGATAACCTTGTTGATAAATAACATCAAACGAGATGATGTGACTCTACATCACAAAAACTATATCAAGAATGTCTACTTGTAACGTCTTAAGTTTTTAAACAAGGTTTTTAGCAAAATATAGTTACATTTTTCAAATCTCAAAAGATTTAAAATGAGATGAATTGTGAACTTTAAAAATATTAAAACTAATTTTTGAATAGAACACCTCTACTTTAAAGTATAAAAAAATTAATTTGTAATTACACAAGTACCTTAACACAATAGACAAAAAATAAACATATACAAGTAACTAGAGGAAACAAATGGAATCCTAATACTAAGACTTTAAGTGTGATCTATAACATGACTTCACTTTGCATTAAAATTTTGATAAGCAACCTAGTATTACTCTTTAATTCTTTAATGCTTATAACTTGGCAATATCAACCCCAACAACATAGTGAGTTATAATTATATATGAAAATTGTAAGTTTGTGTACTAGTTAGTTAGTTATTGTGAGTTATAAATCCAGTAACATTGACTAAGAAAATAATTTTTAGGATATTCTTAGCCATACTTAGTATGTTAAGTATGAAAAAATTCTCTCATCAATAATTCTTTAGAAATTAATCATATCATTATAGAAATAGAACTTGTATTCTTTAATTAAGATTTTAAACCACACTACGCCAAAAATGACATTTTATAGTGCGCCTTTTACAGCGCTATAAAATATAGCGCTCCCACCTGATGTTACATAGCTTTTACAACGCTTTTTGGACAAGCGCTGTAAAAGACTTGCACTTTCAAATGATTAAATGACCTATTAGAGCGCTTTTGTTACAAGCGCTGTAAAAGCCTTATAAAAATCATTTACTTTAAATAAATAAAAACAAATTTAAAACAAATTTACGAACCCTCACCTCCTATACTCTAGGAACCCTCTTCTCCTCTATGTACTGTGCGACCATCTACTGCTCCTCCTATATAAAAAATTGGATACGTTGTCTCAGGTACTGTGTTTATTAATTTGTTGTTGTCACGAAAACTAATAAGTTGTTACATAATAAATCATATAAAATCTTTTCTTTTTTTAAATTTGTTGATATGATCTGTTTTGAAATCTTTTCTGTTTAGAAATTGTTACATAATGATTGATGTTATCAGTAACTTATTATTTTTGTAACTGCATTTATATAGGTCATATAATATGGACCGGAAATGGATGCCTGCCAATCGATTATCAAAAGAGTATGAAAATGGAGTGAAGGAGTCTGTTGAATTTGCAGTGAAGAATGCAAAAGATCCAAATAGAATCGTTTGTCCTTGTATAAAATGTTGTTTTGAAAAACGCATTAGAGAATATGAATTGGAAGGACATTTAGTATGGAATGGAATTGATCAAAGCTATACATGTTGGATAAGACATGGTGAGAAAAAAAAAAAGGAAACATTAATTTTGAGAATGGTTCGACATATGCTTCAACTGACTTCGATACAGATACATATGAGCCGGACCGAGTTGAGGAGATTGCAAAAGCAGTTGAAAAAGATTTTCGGTATTTTTCTAAAATGTTTGAGAGTTTGTTGAGTGATACATAGAAACCATTATATAATGGTTGTACTAAATTCACAAGACTGTCGGCGATATTAAAGTTGTACAACTTAAAAGCGAGTAATGGATGGTCTGATAAAAGCTTCACAGAATTATTAACACTCTTAAAAGATATGTTGCCAGATGATAACGAACTTCCCAGTCGAACCTACGAGGATAAACAAATTTTGTGCTCTATTGGCATGAGTTACGAAACGAATATGAATTACTAAAGGCGTGTCCGAAATGCAATGTCTCTCGATATAAGAAGAAATAATCTACTCCAGCAAAAGTCGTGTGGTACTTTCCTGTAATACCAAGATTTAGGCGCATGTATCGCAGTGGAGAAGATTCAAAACACTTGACATGGCATGCAGATGAAAGAATTAGAGATGAAAAGTTTCGACTGTTGGACTTTAGTCCTTTGAATCCTAATTTTGACATAAATTGGCACGTCGATTAGTATCAAAATAGCTGAGTCACTGACTTAAACTCAATCGATTGGCAAATCGATTGACAAAACCTTTTGAAAACCCAGTGAACTCTGAGCGTGTGACCAAATCGATTTTAAGTATTTGTTAATCGATTATGAAGATTTGATAAATCGATTATGGAATCGATTGATATGTGTTTCAGTTTGAACATAACATCTGCAATCGATTACGAAATCGATTCATATCAGTCTTAACATAATCACTGAGAAATGTTGTTTAAAGAATCGATTGGTAAATCGATTGGGTTATATAGTTTCAAGATTCAAGAAAAACAAGACACACGATAATCGATTGGCAAATCGATTAGACTGGTTTATCACTTTACGAAATCGATTGGTAAATCGATTGATTAATGTGTTTTTCAGAAACTATATAAACTGTCTTCAATCTGTCTTTCAATAACATGAATGATAATAACAATGATATCAATCTGAAATATACATTGAATATTCTTGATACACAATAACACTTGGTTAATACATTGAGATTACTTTTTCAGATCAAATAGAAAAAGAGGATTATCAACAATCAAAAAGATAGCTGGAAAAGTGATCTTGAAAGACAAGGATTCTCATAAACAAATCTTTGATATCCAGAATTGTGAGAAGCCATTTTGACCAAGATTGAAGACTACTTTTTGTTCTTTCTGTATTCTGTTTGTAATAATTCTTTGAAACAAAAACAAAGCGAGAAAATCCAGCTAGAAACTGGTGACTACTTTCTTGGGTGAGAGTGCTCAACAAGAAAGAGTTGTACTTTGATTCTGTGATAGGTTGCTGAGTATCTACAAGGATCAGAGGGTGATCAATAGGAAAGAGATCATTAAGATAGATAGGTTTCGGGGAGGAAACTGGACAATCTGTAATTGATTCTTTCTATTGGAGAAGAAAATCTGAAATCCGTTTGGATTTGCAGGACTGGATGTAGGTTGTCAAGTGGACAACTGAACCAGTATAAATCCTTGGTGCAATCTTCTCTAACCCTTATCTCCTTTGATTTACTATCTTGATATATCTGTATATGTGATTAAAATTAGATGCATGTTAAACATATTCTGTAATAAGTAATATTGTTTAATCTGATAATTTGACTTGTATGCATCTTGATTAATCTCATATCAATCTAATAAAACTTGCTAATCTTGTATGCCACAATTTAATTTCCGCTGTGTGTATGAAATTGATTTAATTTCATAAAGAACTGATACATTCTGATATATTCCGCTTATTACGAGGTCATATATACCAACAATTGGCCTCAGAGCCTAACTTTTCGAGAGGTAATACTCATAAAAGCACTATGGCCTCAAACGATTTTCTGGGAGAAGGCGCATCGTTAGCAAGACCTCCAGCTTTCAACGGAACAGCTTATATGTACTGGAAGCACCGGATGCTAATCTTCTTGGAAGCCAGTGGCATAGACATCCTTGACGCTGTTGAAAACGGTCCATATATTCCCAAGATTGCAGGAACGAATGACTCAATGATTCTCAAGCCTAGAGCCGACTGGTCAGATGATGACAAGAAAAAGGTAGGTTATAATGCTAAGGCTAAGAACATTATAACATCTGCTCTTTGTGCAGAAGAATTTTTTAGAGTGTCAAACTGCAAGTCAGCAAAAGAAATGTGGGACATTCTTCAAGAAACACATGAAGGAACCACAGATGTGAAGAGAGCTCGCGTAAACACACTTATGCACGAATATGAGTTATTCAGCATGAAAAGGGACGAATCCATCAGTGATCTGCAAACCAGATTCACACACATTGTGAATAATCTTCACGCATTGGGAAAGCAAGTGGACAACGAACAGCAGATTGGAAAAATTATGAGATGTCTAACCAGAGAATGGCAGCCAAAGATAACAGCCATAGCAGAATCTAAAGATCTAGCAAAGATGACGACTGCAACTTTGTTTGGAAAACTAAGGGAACATGAAATGGAATTACATCGACTGGACGAATCAGAGATGGAAAGCCGCAAAAAGAAAGGACTATCCCTGAAGGTTCAAGCCCAGCAATCGAAAACTGAATCAGATAGCTGCTCAGATCAATCCAGTAGTGAATCTGAAGAGCCGGAAATCGGGTTGCTTGTCAAGAAATTCAAGAAGTTTCTGAAGAAGAAAGACAACAAATTCAGAAAACCATCTAGCTCCAAGACTACTGACAACAAGACCATTACATGCTATGAATGTGGTAAAACTGGTCACATAAAGTCAGAATGCTACAAATTGCAAAACAAGAATAGAGCTACAAAATCAAAAGGCAAGGAACCAGTCACCAAAACCAGAAAAGCTTATATTGCATGGAATGATAACGATGAATCCTCTGCATCTTCTGATGAAGAAGAAGTCAACTTGTGTCTCATGGCAGATACAGATTCAGAATCAGAAAATGAGGTTAGTTCACAATCTAATCCAACATATGATGAGCTACAAGAAGCTTTCAATGAACTGCATGATGATTATGTGAATTCCATAAAACAGTTGTTAAGCACAAAGAAAATGCTTGAACAAATGAATGTTGAACATAAAGAAATTGAAAATTTATGTGAACAACTGAAAAAGGATTCACAAGAAAAATCTGCAAAGTGCATTGAACTTGAAAATACTGTTGCATCATTAAAATCTGATTTATTAAATTTTGCAAATAGTAAAGATAAGCTAAATGTCATACTTAGCAATCAAAGACATGTTCATGAAAAATCTGGTTTAGGATATACACCAAATATGCATGTCAAAAGAAAAAATAAAAACAGATCTGGTATTGGTTATATGCAAACCAGAAATGTCAAACATGGTCAAAAATCTGCTATTGCTAAGAGTATGTATGACATCTTTACTAAACCAAATAAACATTCATCCTTTGATGGCAAATGTCATTTCTGTTGCAGAAAGGGACATTTTGTGTCTAATTGCAAATTTAAAAAATTAGCCAATCAAGGATGGAAGCTAGTTTGGATAGAAAAGAAATCTGTGTTTGACACTAACCAACCAGGACCCAATTTAAATTGGGGACCTAAAACAAAATTCTGATTTTGTATTGCAGGTGTGCTTGACATCCACGAAACACTCATGGTATCTAGATAGCGGATGCTCAAAGCACATGACTGGTGACAAATCCAAATTCCTGAACTTGACATTAAAGGAAGGAGGCTTTGTCAAATATGGTGATAACAACAGAGGAAAAATCATTGGAATTGGTGATGTAGGCGATGAATCAACTGCAGTAATCAAAAATGTGCTATATGTTGAAGGATTAAAGCACAACTTACTGAGTATAAGCCAGCTATGTGACAAAGGTTTTCAAGTAAGTTTTTCATCACAATCTTGCATTATTGAGCATAAAGATGACAAACACATAAAGCTAATTGGGGACAGAATCAACAACATTTACATGTTGGATTTCAATTCTGTACCTAGTGCTGTATGCTGCTTGTTATCCAACTCAGATGAAACATGGCTTTGGCATAAAAGAATTGCTCATATACACATAAATCATTTGAATAAACTTGTCAGCAAACAGTTAGTCTTAGGTCTACCAAATAGGAAGTTCTCTAAAGATAGACTGTGTGATGCATGTGAGAAAAGTAAACTGGTTAAGACTCCATTTCCCTCTATAGACTTGGTTAGAACAAATAGAGTTTTACAACTAGTTCACATGGACCTTTTTGGACCTGCCCAAGTTAAGAGTTTAGGTGGAAACCTGTATGGATATGTGCTGGTTGATGATTATTCTAGATTCACATGGACTTACTTTTTAGCTCATAAAAGTGATACATTCTCTGTTTTCAAAAAGTTTGCTGCTTTAGTACAAAATGAGAATGATTTGAAAATTGTTTCAATAAAAAGTGATCATGGAGGTGAATTCCAAAATGATCTTTTTCAAAATTATTGTGAATCAAATGGAATCAACCACATATATTCTGCCCCTAGGACACCACAGCAGAATGGGGTAGTGGAGAGGAAAAATAGATCCCTAGAAGAGTTAGCTAGGACCATGCTTAAGGACTCCAACCTACCTAAGTACTTTTGGGCAGATGCAATTAGTACAGCCACTCATGTTGTAAATAGAGTTCTCATTAGGCCCCTGCTTAGGAAAACACCCTATGAGCTTTACAAGGGTAGAAAACCAAACCTTTCCTACTTTAGAATCTTTGGTTGTAAGTGCTTTGTGTTGAACAATGGCAAAGAACACCTAGGAAAGTTTGACCCTAAGGCAGATGAAGGTATCTTTTTAGGATATTCCCAAACTAGTAAGGCCTATAGAATCTACAACAAAAGAACAAAGACCATAGAAGAGTCAGTTCATGTAAAGTTTGATGAATTATTTACAGAAAACTTGAACAAAACTCCTTCTAAGGTTGATGACTTTTTGGACGAAGTTGTAGAATCTGAACCACTAGAACAACCTATAGCTGACCCTCCAACTAGATCAGACCTTGTAGAACCTATAGAAACCAGTGAGTTGCCTAAGGAATGGAAGTTCAACAGAAACCACCCTTTAGACAACATTATAGGCGATATCTCTAAAGGTGTTGCAACTAGGAGAAGCCTTAGTCAGTTTTGTAACTTTACAGCCTTTGTATCTCAGATTGAACCTAAGAACATTAAGGAAGCCCTGTTAGATAGTGAGTGGATACTTGCTATGCAAGAGGAGTTAAACCAGTTTGAGAGAAACAAGGTGTGGAGTTTAGTACCTAGGCCAGAGGGTAAGCATGTCATAGGAACCAGATGGGTGTTCAGAAACAAGTTGGATGAGAATGGTGTGATAACAAGGAACAAAGCTAGACTAGTAGCCAAGGGTTATAGTCAAGAGGAGGGAATAGATTTTGATGAAACCTATGCCCCTGTAGCTAGATTAGAAGCCATAAGAATTTTATTGGCTTATGCTTGTATAATGGACTTTAATCTTTATCAAATGGATGTGAAAAGTGCCTTTCTCAATGGTGACCTTCAAGAGGAAGTTTTTGTTAGCCAAACACCTGGTTTTGAAAATCCTGATTTTCCTAATCATGTGTATAAGCTCTCAAAGGCCCTCTATGGGTTAAAACAAGCTCCAAGAGCTTGGTATGAGAAGCTCAGCAATTTCCTTATTCAACAAAACTTTTTAAGAGGAAATGTTGACAAGACCCTTTTCACAAAAACTACTGGAAATGATATCTTGCTTGTCCAAGTATATGTTGATGACATAATATTTGGATCTACAAATAATAAACTGTGCAAAGAATTTGAAAATTTGATGAAAGGTAAATTTGAAATGTCAATGATGGGTGAACTGTCATATTTCTTGGGATTTCAAATTAACCAAAGCAAGCAAGGCATTTTCATTAGTCAATCTAAATACTGTTCTGATTTGATAAAGAAATTTAACTTTGAAAATCTTAAGTCCATTGATACACCCATGAGTCAAGGAAATTTCTTAGACCGAGATGAGAAAGGTAAACCTGTAGATGTTACTAGATTTCGTGGTATGATTGGATCTCTGCTCTACCTTACAGCAAGCCGACCAGACATCATGTTCAGTGTTTGTATGTGTGCAAGGTATCAATCAAATCCAAAGGAATCTCACTTCAGTGCAGTTAAGAGAATTTTCAGATACTTGGTAGGAACTAAAAGTCTTGGATTGTGGTATCCAAAAGGATCAACATGTACATTGATTGGTTACTCAGATTCAGACTTTGCCGGTTGTAAACTCGACAGGAAAAGTACCTCAGGAACTTGTCATCTGCTTGGAAATTCTCTAGTGTCTTGGTTCAGTAAGAAGCAAACAAGCATTGCATTGTCTACTGCTGAAGCTGAATATATAGCAGCTGGGAGCTGTTGTGCTCAAATTCTATGGATGAAACAGCATTTATTGGACTTCGGTGTCGACTTGGGAACAGTACCGATCATGTGTGATAACACAAGTGCTATCAGCATAACCAAGAACCCAGTAATGCACTCAAGGACAAAACACATTGAGGTAAGGCATCACTTCATAAGAGACCACTTTCAGAATGGAATTATCAAACTTGAGTATGTTAACACTACGGAACAGTTAGCTGATATCTTCACAAAAGCTTTGCCAAGAGAAAGTTTTTTGCATATAAGGATGAAACTAGGGATCATTGATCCTACTGAAGTATGATTTTTGTTGATTCTGGTATTTTTCAGTAATGTTTTCCAGTTAAATCGATTTGGAAATCGATTACCAGCATGGTAAATGGATTATAAAAACGATTTGGGAATCGATTACGTTGGCCCAGAATTCAAAGTTCAGAATCAAAGTTCAGAATTTTTTTATTAAACTTTCACGAGCGTCGATTTGGAAATCGATTAGTTCAGTATTCAACCTTAAGACAATCGATTTGGACATCGATTAAGTAAAACTGGAACTCGATTTGAACATCGATTTGAAATATGACCGTTACTCTTATTTTTCTAGCCGTTGAACATCATCATTACTGAATTGATTGAGGATTCCCAGCAACGGTAACCTAATCGATTGGGAAATCGATTTCCAAGGTTAAGAGTATAAAAAGGAACAGTTCTAAATCGATTTCTGCATTGTATTTTCCAGACTTTCACTGATTTCTCTTGTCTGCTTCTTTTGTCTGTCTCTGTATCTGTTAGTATCTTCATTCTACATTCTACCTACATTGAATCTACATCAAATTACTGGTATGGCACGTGTGAAACAGACCCAAGCTCGTACTCCATCACCCTCATCTTCTTCTACAAGTGAAACACCTTCACCCCCACCAACTTTAACAAAGAGAGTACCAATACCCACTCACAAAATTCTTGCCAAAGATAAGGGCAAGGCTCCTGCACCAATCCAAGAGAAGACGAAGAAACGTAAGGAACTGGTATGGCACGTGTGAAACAGACCCAAGCTCGTACTCCATCACCCTCATCTTCTTCTACAAGTGAAACACCTTCACCCCCACCAACTTTAACAAAGAGAGTACCAATACCCACTCACAAAATTCTTGCCAAAGATAAGGGCAAGGCTCCTGCACCAATCCAAGAGAAGACTAAGAAATGTAATGAACCCCCAACAGAGAAGTTCATGGCGGATGCCATGAAGGAAATATCTCAAAAGAGGAAGAAGAAACCTAATTCTTCACCACCTCCCAAGAAGGTCTCAGCACCAAAGGAAAAGGAGGCACAACCCTCTCTATCAACAGACTTTGCAAAGAGGAAAATTCATGAGGCAAGAACTATGGATTTTGCATACTTTGATGTTGTTGAATTCACGTTTCAGAATCATCTCAGATTTCATGGACTTGAGAGTTTTCTTCTTTTCTACATTTGATAGCTACCCAAGGCTGATAAGGGAATTTTACTCTACTTTCAAGTTGACTGAAGAAGGGTTTACTGCTCTTGTTAAAGGAAAATGGATTGCTATGTCCTTTGATGATTTCTCTACCTTGTCAGGATTGCCGTTTTACGGTAAGTCTATCGATGGCAGCTCGGAAGCTGACACGGCTGATGAAGGTTGGGAAGAGACTCTTGACAGGCATACAGCAGTAAAAGACCTGATGATCGATGGGTTCGTTGAATCTATTTCATTGCCCATTGGTCAAATGAAGGTTCAACATAGGATGTTGATGTATACACTTACTCGTATGCTGGTACCAAGATCAGGAAACCATGCAGTAGTCCAGAAGTTGGACAGAATAGTGTTATGGGGCTTATCTAAAGAGCTAAGGATGAGTTGGAGTTGGATTGTGCTAAGGCATATGCTAGAAACTTCTCAAAGCAAGCTTATGTTGCCTTATCCACAGCTGATCACAAAAATTCTCAAACATTTCAAGGTTCCATTTGGTAATGAGGAATCTGCCAAAACAACTCTGGTGTTTGGAGAATCGATTGTGAATCAAATGCAATTGAAAAGGTTACATGGAATATGGATAAGACCTCAAGCTTCTGTTGAACCAGCACAGCCTCAGTCACAACCTCAGCCTCAACCTGTCACTGCACCAGCCACTCCTGATTTTGTTGGCAAAATAATGGAATTCATTGAAGCTCAAATGGCACACAATGCCAAAGTACTAGAATCACAGTCCAGATTGGAAGCAAGTTTAAGGACTCTGCAAGCATCCTTGAACTCGGTTGTTCAGGATGTGGATGCGATTCAACCACATTTAGGCATCAAGCTGTCGTTTGAAGACATCGCAGATATTGGTCGACAAGCAGCAGAAGAACCTAACCCGGATCCCCTAGATAACCCTGAGACTCACGTTGAGGAGACACCAGCTGAGGTTAATACAGCGGTCTCAACCTCTCCCATAGATGATAGTGAGGACCAGCCTAGACTAGGTGATTAGGAGCCTTAGGATCTGTGTTGTTTTGCTCTGAATTTTGTAATCATTTGATCTATGATGAATTTAAAACTTTTATCTCATTTAGCTTAATCATCTGATATGCTCATTAACTGCTATGATTGATTTTGACTTGATACACATGAACTTCATTGCTCTGATACACTATGTTATATGATTTCCACCTCAATGCTTATGTCTTTAACATAGGGGGAGGAATTGTTTTCTGCCTTTTTGCCTTAACTGACAAAGGGGGAGAAAAATTATAACTTGATAATATGTTTTTTGTTGCATTGAGGGGGAGAAAAATTATAACTTGATAGTTGCATTGTTTTTACAATCTGATGTTTTTGCTCTAATACTTAATAATGTAATTAATAATAATGTAATAATACTCTTATGCTTGTTGTTTTGAAATGCTCAAGTTAAAATTGTATGAATTGTCAATTATGCCAAAAAGGGGGAGATTGTTGGACTTTAGTCCTTTGAATCCTAATTTTGACATAATTAACAAACATACAATGTTCATACATCACATGATAAATCTAATATTTGAATTGAGCAAGATTTCAGGAACAACAATCCAATCCTACACACTTGGAACATATTGCTTGGAACACAAGAAATCAACAAAAGTTGATTTTTGACTGAGTAAATCGATTGGGAAATCGATTTCATAACAAGGGTGTAAGGAAACACAACTGTTTGTGATGGTATAATCGATTGGGCAATCGACTGACTAAATTAGAAATGAAAACTGCACAAGTCAGTGGCACCCTGTTTTACAGGCTAATCGATTGACAAATCGATTATACATTTCACAAAGTAAACCTGATTGAAATAAATCGATTGGGAAATCGATTGTACAAGTCACAGTGACACCCCAGTTTTGAGGGTAATCGATTGGCAAATCGATTGCTTAAATATCATTTGCAAAACAACTTTCCCTGTGACAAACACAATCGATTGGACAATCTATTGTATAAAATTTCAATCAAGTTAAGTTTGGTTGCAATCGATTGGGAAATCGATTGAACTAAACCCCAGGTAAGAACGTTTTCAGACAAATACATACAAATCGATTGGCACGTCGATTAACATCAAAATAGCTGAGTCACTGACTTAAACACAATCGATTGGCAAATCGATTGAAAGAACTTTTGGAAATCACAGTGAACTCTGAGCTTGTGGCCAAATCGATTCTGAGTATTTGGTAATCGATTATGAAGACTTAATAAATCGATTACGAAATCGATTGGTATGTGTTTTACTTTGAACATAACATCTGCAATCGATTACGAAATCGATGCATATAAGTCTTAACATAATCACTGAAAAATGTTGTTTAAAGAATCGACTGGTAAATCGATTGGCTTATATAGTTTCAAGATTCAAGAAAAACAAGACACACAATAATCGATTGGCAAATCGATTAGACTGGTTTATCACTTTACGAAATCGATTGGTAAATCGATTGATTAATATGTTTTTCAGAAACTATATAAACTGTCTTCAATCATTCTTTCAAATAAGGATAACAATCTGAAATACACTTTGAATATTCTTGATATACAAAAGAACTCTCAATAACACTTGGTTAACACACTGAGATTACTTTTTCAGATCAAAGAAAAAGAAGATTATCAACAATCAAAAAGATAGCTGGAAAAGTGATCTTGAAAGACAAGGTTCTCATGAACAATCCTTGAATATCCAGAATCGTGAGAAGTCACATTGACCAAGATTGAAGACTTCTTTTTTGTTCTTCCTTTATTCAGTTTGTAATAATACTTTGAAAAGAAACGAAAGCGAGAAAAGCCAGCTTGAAACTGGTGGCTACTTTCTTGGGTGAGAGTGCTCAACAAGAAAGAGTCGTACTTTGATTCTGTGTAGATTGCTGAGTGATCTACAAGGATCAGAGGGTGATCAATAGGAAAGAGATCATTAAGATAGATAGGATTGTCAGGACTGGATGTAGGTTGTCAAGTTGACAACTGAACCAGTATAAATTCTTGGTGCAATCTTCTCTAACCCTTAACTCCTTTAATTTTCTATCTTGCAATATTTGTATATGTGATTAATATTAGATGCATGTTAAACATATTCTGTGTTAGGAAATATTGTTTAAACTGGTAATTTGACTTGCATGCATCTTGGTTAATCTCCTATCAATCTACTTGCAATTGCTAATCTTGTATGCCGCAATTTAATTCCGCTGTGTGTATGAAATTGATTTAATTTCTTAAAGAACTGATACATTCTGATTATTTCGAGGTCATACCAACCAACATCGACACCTTGCAGATTCTACACAATGGGCAAAAATTGATCACGAGTATCCTGAATTCGTGATAGAGTCAAGAAATCTAAGACTTGCACTTTCTACTGATAGAATGAATCCACATGGTCTTCAAAGCATCTCACACAACCGCTCATACTCTATCTAGGAAGGAAATCGCACATATCTACCTCCAGCCGCTCATATGGGAATAAGAAATGAATTGGGTCCTGTAAAGAAAGGAAATCGCACATATCTACCTTCAGCCGCTCATACTCTATCTAGAAAGGAAAAAATTGTTTTATGTAAATTTCTACATGAAGTTAAAGTTCCAGAAGGATACTCTTCAAACATTAAAAATTTGGTTTGTATGAAAGACCTCAAGTTAAAAGGTTTGAAGACCCATGATTGTTATATTCTAATGGAGCATTTGCTACCAATAGGTATACGTTCCATTTTACCTGAAAAAGTTCGACGAGCCTTAACTAGATTATGTTTCTTCTTCAGAGAAATTTGTAGTAAAGTGATCGATCCTCAGAAATTACCGATATTGTAGAGGGAAATTGTTGTTACTTTGTGTGAGGTTCCCACCCCTCACTTTTTGATATTGTTGTTACCGATATTGTAGAGGTTCCCACCCTCATTTTTTGATATAATGGTTCACCTTACTATTCATCTGGTTAAGGAGACACAACTTTGTGGGTCAGCTTATATGAGATGGATGTATCCGATAGAACGATATATGAAAATATTAAAAGGGTACGTAAGAAGTATAAGTCGACTAGAAGGTTGTATTGCTGAACGGTACATTGTTGAAGAAGCTGCTGAATTTTGTATTGAATACCTGTCCAATGTTGAATCCATAGGGCTTCCCAGTCTCGTCATTCGGGAAGAATATCAAGAGAAGGGATAATTGGAAGGAGACTAATGACTATATCAAGGACATAATGGGAGCAGGCACAATTGTATGTTCTGCACAATGATGATGAGGTTCAATCGTATGTTACAATACACATGGATCAGTTATCTCGTTTGAACATGAATAGGAACCAAAATTGGATAACTCGAGAGCACAATCGAAGTTTTATAACATGGTTAAATAATCACATAAAGTCAAAGTTTGATATAGACCCCGGATCAATTTCACAGAGATTGAGGTGGCTAGCAAATGGTCCGAGTTTACATGTCTTTTCTTACATTGGTTATGTAATTAACGACTACACATTTTATACCAAAGAACAAGATGATCAGACCACTATACAAAATAGCGGAGTCACTCTCGTAGCTGAAGCGATGCATGTCTCAAGTGCAAAAGACAAAAACCCAATATAAGCAAATCTATCATATTTTGGGGTTATCGAGCGCATATGGGAGTTAGACTACACAATGTTTCGTGTTCCCATATTTGGTTGCAAGTAGGTCGATAATAATAATGGTATTCAGATTGATGAGGCAGGGTTCTTGCTTGTAGATTTTAATAGGGTGGGATACAAAGACGAGCCTTTTATTTTAGCGTCGCAAGCGCAACAAGTGTTTTATGTCACTGATCCTGCTGATGATAAATGGTATGTTGTCCTATCGACCAATAAAATAAGTGATGATAACAATAATGATGAAGATGTTGGTAATGATCTTTTATTTGCAACATCACAACCACATGAAATTGATTCAACTGATGATGGTTTATATCTTAGAGACGATCATGATGAGGGAATTTGGATTAATCCATCGTTTCGTATCGTTAATGGACAAACAAATCTGAATCCTACCAGGAAACGAAGAAGGGCCCCTTAATGTACATGTTTAATTGTTTTATATAAGCCATGTAATCTGAATTGAGTTCATGTAATTTAATTGTTTGAACATGTTTAATTGTTTTATATAAGCAGCCATGTATTTAATTTTCTGCTTATATTTAGCTTGATCTTAGTGTTTTATAATAAGTTCATGTAATTTAATATAAACTAGTAATTTACATGAACTGAACTAAATATAAACTACAAGCACTGTAAAAGAGCCTTTTAAAAATAAAATAAGAAGTCCTTTTAGAGCGCTTATTTGAAAAAGCGTTGTAAAAGGCTTTTAAAAAAATAGTCATATAACAAAAGAAAACAAAAAGGTCTTTTACAGCACTTATTCTACAAGCGCTGTAAAAGAGCCTTTTAAAAATAAAATAAGGAGGCCTTTTAGAGCGCTTATTTAAAAAAGCGCTGTAAAAGGCTTTTAAAAAAAAAAAACAGTCATATAACATAAGAAAACAAAGAGGTCTTTTACAGCGCTTATTATACAAGCGCTGTAAAAGAGCCTTTTTAAAAATAAAATTAGGAGACCTTTTAGAGCGCTTTTCCAACAAGCGCTGTAAAAGGCTTCTAAAAAAGCGCTGTAATAGGGTTTTATATATAATATTAAATCGCTTCCATTTCCTCTTCATTACATAAACTTCACTATCATCTCCTCTTCATCGTTCTTCTCTTTCTTTGTGAACCCTATCATCTCTTCCATTACGAACCATATTTCCATGATCATCGCTCTCATTTCGAACCATATTTCCATCCACGATCATCTCTCCCATTACACACCATTTCTTTTCATTGAAATACGTAACCCTCATTACGTATTTCTTCGAACCATACTTTAGTTTCTGCAAACCGTATTTCTGCGAACCCTCATTTCTGCGCATTACGTATTTCTTCGAACCCTCACTATTCAGGTATTGATGTTATTAATTTTTTGTTATCAATAAAATGCATGTTGAACTTATACTGATACGTACTTAGACTACTGCATGTTGAAGTTATAATGAAATGCATGTTGAAGTTGTTGTAGATAAATGGATACCAACAAAGATTTAGATTGTCAAAATGAGGAAGCTGTCAACACTAAGACTTACAAAAATGAAGTCAAACGTGGTGCAACCAGCATGCAAAAGGTCATAAAAGCAAGGAGCTGTGGCATAAAATTTGAGGTATACTATAATCTGTTTGTTGTATATTTTTTATCTTTTTTGAAAGCATGTACTTACTATATGAGTTTATTAGGTTGAATGGAATGAGAGTGGTCAGCCAATTGCCCGAACAACTCCATGTTTGTAAGTTACATTGGGGCTGTTGTTCATCAGAATATCCCCATTACAATTGATGATTGGAGAGATAAGGCGTTGAAGGATGCGAAAGATATACTGTGGAATGATATACAAGTAACTTTTTTGATCCACTCTTTTGTCATTTATAATTTTTTCCATTGAAATACTTTACTCAAACTATATCTTCATTTCGCTTGCAGACTACTTTTGTTCTTGATGAGGTGAGAAAGAATTACGTCTTGAGAGTTGCCGGGAAAATACACCAGGGTTTTAGATCTCACCTCTCAAATTTCTATCTAAAAGATAGTGAAGGAAATATGAATGCTGAAGCTCCAAGAATATATAAACATTATATATCAAATGAAGAATGGAGTGCATTTGTATCAAAATGTTCAGACCCCGCGTTTGTGATAAGTGATTAATTTGTTAGCATTTGTGTTTTATTATTCATATTCATAGCGTATTTTAAATTTTTACACGATTGTTATTTTTTTATATAGAATATAAGTAAGGCAAATCACGAGAGGGCAAAAACTCCGACACACCCATACAAAAAATCACGTATAGGATATGCACGTCTAGAGCAAAAACTTGTAAGTAATTAAACATCGCTTTAATATAATGAGGGAATTTTTATTATAAACTATAGTTTCTAACTAATATTTTGTTTATGATCTTAACGAATAGCAACAAGACACCGAATCCGATCAACCGTTGGATCGTCATATCTTGTAGAAGGAAGCTCGTGTAAATAAGGATGAAGTGGTTGATAACGAAAATGTTCAAAAAGTAATAGAATTTTGTGTAAGTATATTATCACTTTAATATTTTTTTAATATTGTATTTTATCACTTTAATACTATCACTTTAATATTTTTTAACATTGTATTTTAAAAATGATATTGAACTTATCTTTTTAATCCTACGTGTATTTTAGGAGAA
>NC_021161.2:34516059-34565721 GCF_000331145.2 Cicer arietinum
GGAATTTTTATTATAAACTATAGTTTCTAACTAATATTTTGTTTATGATCTTAACGAATAGCAACAAGACACCGAATCCGATCAACCGTTGGATCGTCATATCTTGTAGAAGGAAGCTCGTGTAAATAAGGATGAAGTGGTTGATAACGAAAATGTTCAAAAAGTAATAGAATTTTGTGTAAGTATATTATCACTTTAATATTTTTTTAATATTGTATTTTATCACTTTAATACTATCACTTTAATATTTTTTAACATTGTATTTTAAAAATGATATTGAACTTATCTTTTTAATCCTACATGTATTTTAGGATAATCTCGAACAAAGTTTGGAAAATCAAGAGGACAACAAAGCTAGTTGCAGGGACATTATCGGTAAAGTGTTTAATGTTCCTGAATATTCCGGTCGCGTGAGGGGGAAAGGATTTGGCGTAACTCCCAAAAGCTATTTTTCACAAGAGAAGCGCCAAAATCCATTCAATGAGGAAGTATTAGAGAAGCTCAAACTCTTATCAGAGCAAGTTGCACTCTTGGTGAAGACGAATAAAGACAAGCAACTCCCGGATCAGCTCCAACATGAAATACAAATGGAGAGTGAAAACGTGAGTTGCAACATTGGTCTCAAAAGTCTTCCCGAGGTAATTAATTACTTACTTTTGTAATTACTTATGTATTAACCATACTTATGTATTAATCATTGACTTAGGGTGTCACTCCTTGCATGTTGTACTTATCCTCCCCTACTCATCGCAAGGTCGGAAAAGGAACATTGTACAATACTTCGTGAGAAGTATTGCACAACACACCGATCCCTGCGGACCATGTCAAAGTATCACCTGCTATTGCTTTGGAACCAAATGCACCGTTGCTTATACCGGACAACGATGCAGATATAAAGTTTTTGGGCGAAGCATTTGGTAGTTATGTGGCATGGCCCACACATCTTGTTGCCCTTGATAAGGTATGTTTAATTAATTGAAATGTATGTTTAATTGATATGTATATTTAATTGCTGATTTTTTTTCCGCTGCTAACTTTAATTTCACATTTATATTTTTAGATTCTGAAAAAGCCTAAAGGGAATGATAAGAAGATTCCCAGAAACGAGTCAATTACATCGCCGTAAAAGGTTTGTCTTATTTATTCCGTAAGGTTTGTCATTTTTTCAGATTCAATAAACTAACATTTAACCTCATTTTTTCAGATTCAATCAAATAAACCACCCGCACAGCAAAATAAAGCTGGCAAACCTCAAAAATTAGAGGGTAATAAAGCTGGAAAACTTTAAAAGCTGGAGGGTAATAAAGCTGCCAAAGTTTCTGCTAAAAAACAGAATCGGGGAAAATCAGTCTGTGCTGCTCCTAAAATAAGTCAACTATGCCTTGCTAAATACGGTCGTGTCTTGACACCCAAGTAAAAAGGAATATGGGCAGCAACGGCGATTCACGTATCATAAGCATGAATAAAGCTATATTTGAAGACGAGTATGAAGAATTTCTTGAAAAGGAGCACATATACGAACTTCTCAACCATAAGGAGCTGAGTGCTACTGTCATCAGCTTATACATTAGGTAAAAAATACTTTTAATTGCATTTATTGGTAATTAATTAAATTTATTGGTAATTAATTTAATTTTAAATTTTCATTGAAGGTTTTTGTATGAGAAGTTGGTGTGCACGCGCAGATTGTCAAATAGATATTCATTCTTGTCTCTGCATATGCTTTCGATGTGTAAACTCGACCCAGTGAATGTAAAGAAATACATTGTAGATATCTTATTAGGAAATATAGAGAAGGATAAGTTGTTCTTTGCACCATATAATTCAGGGTACGTAATTATATAATATTTATTTATATTTTTTTTAATTTATGAGATCTTAATTTATTAGTTGTGTAAACAAAATTGCCAACCAAATTTTTGTTGTTGTAGGACACATTGGGTGCTATTTGCAATCAATGCAACCTCTGAAGTTATATACTCTTTAGATCCCTTGCACGACAATTACAACAATCACTCCGATATAAAGACTATGTTCGACACGTAAGTAATATTCATTTATTTCTTACATATATATATAAATAATATGTTTGTTAATGCTATAATAATTACATTTATTTATTCGATAGGGCTTCACAAGTTTTTCGAGCTCAAAGAGGTGCTACAGTGTCGAAGCAAAAGTCTAATAACATCACATGGATTCCAATAAAGGTTTGAAATATATGCCTTTAAATTTTTATTTACAAATATATGTCTTTACTATCAATGCACAAATATTTTATTGACTTATATGTTTTATTTTATAGTGCCCTCGTCAAACTAACAACATCGATTGTGGGTACTATGTATTGCGATTCATGAAGGAGATTGTTGATAGGAATCAAACTATTATCCCAGAAACGGTATGGTATTTTCATTATTTGATTTTCATATATAAATTATGTATATATTTGATTCTAACTTATTTATGTTCAATTTTTATATTGCACAGTACTTTGACAATTCCAGTCCAACATACTCTGAGAAAAATCTAATTGAATTAAAGGAAGACTAGTTTCAGTATGTGCTTGAAATGCAAATTATTTGATTTGCTGGGAAATAGCATGCTGCAAGGGATCTGAATATATGGTAGCTAGTTCTATTATGTGTTAGTTATATGTATATGAATAAGACATAGTATCTGAATATGTATATGAATATGTGTTGTTGTACAATATCTGAATATGTATATGTAGTTATATGAATATGTGCTGTTGTACAATATTTGAATATGTATATGAATATAGTTATGTTGTTGTGTAAATTAAGTTAAGTTATATAGTTCTGTTTTTGTGTACTAATTGTGAAATGATCGTGTGAACTGATTGAGAGCTGATTCTAGATGAAAATGATTTTGGAAAAAAAATTAAAAGACAACGCTTTCTAAAAAAATGCCATAAAAAACCAAAAAGCGCTTTTTAAAAATTTCATTTTCCACGTTTTTAAATAAAACTAAAATAAGAATGCACCTTTTACAGCGCTTATTTGAATAAGCGTTGTAAAATGTGCATAATAATGCATATTTTGAATGTACATTTTACAGTGCTTCTTTGAACAAGCGCTGTAAAAGGTCACCTTTTACAGCGCTTATTTGAAAAAACGTTGTAAAAGGTGCATAATAATGCATATATTGAGTGCACATTTTACAGTGCTTATTTGAAAAAGCGCTGTAAAAGGTGCATAATAATGCATATATTGAATGCACATTTTACAGCGCTTTTTCATATAAGCGCTGTAAAAGGTGCATAACAAGCGCGTCATATATCTACTTTTTTTATAGCGCATTTTGATTTTAAAAAGGGTTGTTGTATCTTTTTACAGCACTCGATTCTACAGCGTTTTTTTTGTTAAAAAAACACTGTAAATGGCATAAAAAAAGCACTGTAAAATCCTATTTTTCGTGTAGTGCCAAATAAGCTCTAAACTAAAACATGCTTTCAAATTACTATGTGATGTCATCCTCTAAATACGAAGATGAATCACATATTCAATGATATAACAAATGGCTTTGGGCCAAGCCTTTGATCATTAGATGCCATAAAAAAAATCACAATTGATCAAGCGTCTACAAGGAAAATCAAGGCTAATCAAGTATTAGAATTGTCACTTCCTTTGAGTCTAGATGACGTGACTCAAAAACATAGAGACTAAAATAATATGTCTAATCCAATGGAAAGAACAATATATGTTGGAAACATACACAATAAAGAGGTGTAAAGTTAAACAATTACATACGGAAACAAGTTTTGTCAATCTCAAATGTCAATTTTTCTCAATTGATACATTTTCATGAGTTATAAAAAGAATTTCCTTCAAAGTGAAGAAGTTGACAAAATGGTACGAAGTTGACACTTATGTCCAAGCCAATGAAGATGTCCATATTGACAATGAATTGATAAATGTCTCCACTATGACCATCATGTAAATTGAGAAAAGATATAAGATTTGTAGTACTCCAATTTTATCCAGCCAATCATAAAAAGTTTTATGTGGTATCCTCTGATTCTGCCTCTATTTTATATTTATGCCTATATTTTCTGTTTCTGCCTCTGGTGGTATCCTTTGTTTCTACCCCTGTTTCCATTTTTGCCTCCGGTGGTATCCTCAGTTTCTTCCTCTGGTTCTGCCTTTGGTATTATCTTCTGGTTCTGCCTCTAATTTTGTTTCTGCCTCTTGTGTTATCATCTGGTTCTGCCTTTGGTGTTATCCTATGGTTCTGCCTTTGGTGGTATCCTCCAGTTTTGCCTCTAATTTCATTTATGCCTCTAGTGTTATCCTCTGGTTTCGTTTCTGCATCTGGTGGTATCTTCTGGTTCTGTCTCTAGTGGTATTCTTTAGTTTTGCCTCTAGTGTTATCCTCTGGTTCTATTTCTGCCTTTGGTGGTATCCTTTAGTTCTGCTTTTGATTCTATTTTTGTCTCTGGTATTATCTTCTAGTTCTTTTATTTTAGGGCAGCAATAGCACTTCATTCTGTCTTTTCAGCCTCCTTGTTTTTCACCTTTACAGCAGCACATGCCCATCTTTCTAACCCTTTTTAGCCTATTTTGCTTTTCTTTTTATTCCTAAAAAAGCTGAAATTTTTTCCTTGTGTGCACACCATCTTTCTATTCCTTTTTTTAGTGTCGTTTGCTTTTTCTTTATTTCTTAAATGGCTACTGTAACACCCCGATTTTTAACAGCGCAAGTGTTTTTTTTTTTTTTACAAAACAAATTCATAAAAACGAAGGAATAAAGAAAGAAATACTTTTGGATAAATATTTAAGTCATAACATAACGACAAAGTCAATAAATATTAACAAGCAGCATAATAGTTTTTGAAATAAAATTCCAAAGTATTCAAACGTCAAAATTCACCGGGGCTATGAGGCCTATCAGACATAGCTCATACCCCTGGGGTATTCTCGGCAGACCTGTACCAAAGCATTGCCCCAAGAATTTTAACTTTCCCCACGTCACATCAAAAAGTGGAACATGGACCCATCAAAAGAAAAGACATCAAACAGTTTAAGCATAGATACAATCTTCCAAAATGAAAAAAATACAATCACAAAAGAAAGACATCTAGTCCTTATACAACCACTTAATTTGATCATGCTACAACACTATACAACCCGGGTGATCTCCACGCGCCCCACAAGATCCTCCTGACACAGCTTCAGTCAGGTATGTCAAACTACATGCCCGTCTCCAAAGTACTAAGCGGTAGGACGATCCAGGTTCTCATCTGAGGACAAAGCCTAGATTTCCACAATAATTGTAAAGGGTCACCAACCGAAATTAACAAATAAAACTTATCAAAATTCTTATACTTTCAAATGCTCAAAGGAACCTTTCGTCTTAGCATACTCCTCGAAAGGGTTTTCAGATGTCCAAAAATGCATAAATAATGTTGAAAAATGAAGTTTTGACAAACTGCACTGTCATAGCCAAATACAACTGAGAAAATGCAGATTTTCAATTCTAAAATGGCTCTAAATCAATCAACACTTCAAACATTAATGTTATCAATTATGAACACATAATTAACACCAAATTAACCTCCACAAATTCACACATCAATCACACATCGAATATTCATTAAATCAATTATGAACACATAATTACATCAAAATTTAATCAACCTAACTTCACACCTCAAAGCAATTACGGCAAATCACAACAACAACCGAATATGTATATACAATCATCATAGTATAACAAACATGGCTCGCGTGCCAAACACTCTAATGCAATGCGTATATGCCAAAATGCATGATTCCGGAATTCCAAACCAAAACCCTCCTCGAATGGCGTAAATCATAATTGTACAGCCTCTCACAGACCAGTACTAATTACTAAAGTACAATCTCTCACAGATCAGCACGATTTACTAGCGTGCAGTCACTCACAAACCAACACGACACACAAGAGTGCAGTCGCTCACAGACCAGCACAATTTACTAGCGTGCAGTCTCTAACAGACCAGTACGACATACAATAGTGCAGTCGCTCACAGACCATCACGATTTTCTAGACTGTAATCGCTCACAGATCAACACATTCTAGAGTGCAATCTCTCACAGATCAGCATGATTTACTAGCGTGCAATCGCTCACAAACCAGCACGAAATACTAGAGTGCAGTCGCTCACAGACCAACACGACTTTCTAGAGTGCAATCGCTCACAGATTAGCACATTCTAGAGTGCAATCTCTCACAGATCAGCACGACACGACAATCCCTACAAGGATAAGATGAACCAACAATTCACATGGCATCATCCTGTGGCCCATCACGGTCACCACTATCACCATGGCCCCATCGCGGTTACCATGGCATCGTCCCTTCCATAGTTGGCTCACTAGCACCGTAGTGTGGAGAGGAACTTTTCCTTCTGCCACTTCGCGAAATAAAGCTTAGAAATCAAAGAAAAATGGAGGTTTATATTTGAGTTTTTGAAGAAAAACCCAACACTTTGGCTTTGGGTGGAAGCCGAGAAGGAAAAGAAAGAAGGCGCGGCTACAAAGGGAAACATGCTTCCTTCAACATGATTTTGTTTACTATCAACAAGAGATTAAGGATGATCAGTTCCTCAATTTGTCAATAAGTAGCCAACAACCATGATGGTGGCTTAGACTATCTTAACCGAAATGTAATAACGCTCTTTGCGACTTGCACTTAAGGTTATTCTAATGCACAAACGGTCAAACAATCTCCTCAAGGTCCACTGAGTTTTTCCTTATTTTCCTATAACTTTGATCCTATCGACGAAGTACAATCGCCCATAGCTATGTCACATAGCCTCATATACATCCACTTGGTACGAATCATCCATTTGGTACCAAACTGAAACACTGAGTATGACATCAACACACAGAGCACAAAACAATCATTACCGCCGAGAACTCCTAAATGTCTCCATGGTCCACAAATCCTTGATTTCTCTTTAGTCGCACAACTACGCTAAACCATAGTGTTCTTATCCGTATGTTGTTCTAATTATAACTCTAATAATTCCATCCTCACATCTCCTTGGTGATCTAAGCTTCCTCAATTTTTTTCTCGATAACATGCCAAAACTATACTACTCATGATACAAAAACTTCCTTCCAGTTTAGTACTTCATTTCAGTAGTCACGTCTCCAACAAAAATCCAACTTGAATTTCATTCACTGATTAAGACCTACATTTGTCTCATGCCTAACACCTTAAATTCACGCTTCACTAGTCAATTTTTTTTTTTTACATACTTTGCAATTATGCACAAACTCAAAAATAATTCTCCTACATCTACTGCCAACGTTCATTTTAATACTTCTCAATTTTGCCGCGTCCTTTATTTGCAGCTTGATGATTATCCTTTCATGAATCCTTAATTTTCATAAGCTACATCTCCATGTGCTGTTCCGACAAGTTTTCTTGGCACATTTTCCAAAATTTGGTTCACTTTTTGGATTCTTATTCATTCCCAATAAGCATCTCCTAAGGAATAATTATCTATAAACCTCATTCTCATAAATTTGCAGTAAAATATCTCAAAGACCCACATACCTTTCATCGTATCTAGTCACTGAAACACTCATTTGAAATTTTAACGCTTGACTTCCCAAGATCAACATCTAAACCATAAATCATTTGTTACGTTTCTTCTTTTTCATTTTCTATCATTAAAAAAAATCCTAAAATCCGATCCTCGAAATCTCCAAATTCTCATCACACCGTGTAATTCCATCCATTTCATCTTAAGATACAATATGAGGTGGTATTCATCGTTGACTCTAACGGTATTAGTAATCTTACTAATAAAACTCTTCAAATCATAACACGACCTTTTTAGTAAATCTTCATACATTTTTATCCATAACATAAATTATTTATCACTTGCCTACCTCAATTATACCAGTTTTAGGCATTACTTGATCCTCCATCCAACCTTGTGGATTTTAAACCATTGACTTTAAGATCAACCATCTTAGGGTCCCAAATCAAATCTCAAATAATTCCACTGACCTATCAAAATATTAACATTCTTCTAGTAATTACCATCCTTTAATAGACTCTCAAAGCTTACATCGTTACAATCTCTAAGTATTCTCGTACTATGTACTTTCAATTCCATTTAATAGTAACATGCGGTTCAATACATCAAGTCTTAACTCCTTATGTTTTTCCGAACATCACTCAAAATTCACACTTACGTGTCTATAGTTTCATCTAATATCACTATCCATATTTACCATATCCTAATCCACACAGAGATTTGTCACTTATCGAAGAAATATATATATATTCTCACTCCTATAATCGTCATGAGATTCATACTTAATAATCTGAGTCGCGAATCTAGGTTAACTCGAATTCTCGACTTTACCCCTCAAGGTATCGACTATTCCTCAAAGTATACTTTATCTAACCAAGGTAGTATTTATCCCCTACTGTGCAGAGCCCCTTAACTTCAATACAGGTCTCTTTCGCTGACACCTAAGCACCAAACGCTATTCCAAATGGAATGCATGTCTTCTCAATAATTCCATGGTGTTCACACCCCTTTGGCAATTATTAAACTTCATCCAGTCTCATCCTGAAATCTACTAAGCGAACACCTAATACTCTTCTTAAAAAGCTCTCATTTAGATCTTTACATGAAATCACATATTAGTCTAACTTTAATATATCCATATCCATGATCTTTGAGTTACCATCAACAACATAGCCTTTGTGTCCTTGGAACCACTTCATAAATCCCATGTCGTCATGATTCGCCTCAACCTTGCCTGACAATTAATCTTTTCGAAGATCTTTTCCACTTCTTGAATCTACTGGTCAGCTTTATCTGGGCTCTCCTCCCCCTTGAACTTTGGAGGATTGTAACGACGAAAATTTTTCAATTTTCCCTTTTCTCCAGATCTCGCAGAGTCTTTGCAGTAGTCTATGCAGCAACAGAAGCAACCATGTTATTCATAGCTTCAACCATTTGATCATCTCCATTGACGTTGACTCTTGCAAGGTCATCCTTTCTTGGATGCGTTAATGTTTCCTCAAAACCAACATCAAGAAGAAATCTCAACACCCCTTGCAATAATTCCAAAAATAATTTCTGACTACATCAATATATAACAACTACACTAGACCTGACACTCAGACAACTTAACCCTACGCATGATCAGATAACAACTCCCAACCTATATGTTGACCTACAATCTAAACCAAAGCTCTGATACCACAATGTAACACCCCGATTTTTAACAGCCCAAGTGTATTTTTTTTTTACAAAACAAATTCATAAAAACGAAGGAATAAAGAAGGAAATACTTTTGGATAAATATTTAAGTCATAACATAACGACAAAGTCAACAAATATTTACAAGCAGCAGAATAGCTTTTGAAATAAAAATCCAAAGTATTCAAACGTCAAAATACACCGGGGCTATGAGGCCTATCAGACATAGCTCATACCCCTGGGGTATTCTCGGCAGACCTGTACAAAAGCATTGCCTCAAGAATTTTAACTTTCTCCATGTCACATCAAAAAGTGGAACATGGACCCATCAAAAGAAAAGACATCAAACAGTTTAAGCACAAATACAATCTTCCAAAATGAAATTAATACAATCAAAAAAGAAAGACATCTAGTCCTTATACAACCACCTAATCTGATCATGCTACAACCACCTAACTACATGCCCGTCTCCAAAGTACTAACCGGTAGGACGATCCTGGTTCTCATCTGAGGGCAAAGCCTAGATTTCCACAATAATTGTAAAGGGTCACAACCGAAATTAACAAATAACACTTAGCCAAATTCTTATATTTTCAAATGCTCAAAAGAACATTTCGTCTTAGCATACTCCTCGAAAGGGTTTTCATATGTCCAAAAATGCATAAATAATGTTGAAAAGTGAAGTTTTGACAAACTGCACTGTCATAGCCGAATACAACTGAGAAAATGCAGATTTTCAATTCTAAAATGGCTCTAAATCAATCAACACTTCAAACATTAATGTTATCAATTATGATCACATAATTAACACCAAATTAATCTCCACAAATTCACACCTCAATCACATATCGAATATTCATTAAATCAATTATGAACACATAATTACATCAAAAACTAATCAACCCAACTTCACACCTCAAAGCAATTACGGCAAATCACAACAACAACCGAATATGTATATACAATCATCATAGTATAACAAACATGACTTGCGTGCCAATCACTCTAATGCAATGCGTATATGCCAAAATGCATGATTATGGAATTCCAAACCAAAACCCTCCTCGAATGGCGTAAATCATAATTGTACAGCCTCTCACAGACCAGTACTAATTACCAAAATACAATCTCTCACAGATCAACACGATTTACTAGCGTGCAGTCGCTCACAGACCAGCACGACATACAAGAGTGCAGTCGCTCACATACCAGCGCAATTTACTAGCGTGCAGTCTCTCACAGACCAGTACGACATACAAGAGTGCAGTCGCTCACAGACCGGCTCGATTTTCTAGAGTGCAATCGCTCACAGATCAACACTTTCTAGAGTGCAATCTCTCACATATCAGCATGATTTACTAGCGTGCAGCCGCTCACAGACCAACACGAAATACTAGAGTGCAGTCGCTCACAGACCAGCACCACTTTCTAGAGTGCAATCGCTCACATATCAACACATTCTAGAGTGGAATCTCTCACAGATCAGCACGACGCGACAACCCCTGCAAGGATAAGATGAACCAACAATTCACATGGCATCATCCTGTGGCCCATCACGGTCACCACTATCACCATGGCCCCATCGCGGTTACCATATACTATAAAATGCATGAGCATACTCTTACTCTTTTCACCACAATCATTAATATGTCAGAGTTCTCCCCACCGCTAACTCGATGCCAACGGTCTCGATTCCTTTTCGAGACTCAAGGAGCTAACTACGTAAACATAAATATTTATAACAATTTGTTCACAATAAAATTAATCCAAACACAACAAAAATCCCAAAATTAAATCTTTCTCACACACCAAACTTTTAAAACCAAATAATCTATATTATTTATTTAAAACTAAATAAAACAAATATTGTCCAAATTTCAAATACACACACGACTATTAAAGCACCAAAATTTTTGAGTTAATAAAATACTCTAATATTTTTTTTCTTTTTAAACTCAGTTCAAGAGTAATTAAAATAGTAACATTTTAAACTCTAACCCTTTTTAATTTCAATCTATCTTTTTACTCAAACACCTTAACTTAGTTAAAATTTGAAATTTTTTTTTCACAACTTTAACAACTCTAAATTTTTTGTAAAATTTCAGCTTCAATACACACTCATTTATTTGAAAACAACTCATTACACAACTCAAACACATCAAATTTAATTAATTCAATATCCACAAAATCCACACCTAAATCACATCTAAAAAATTCATAATATTAATTATGAACATACAATTTACACCCAATATTAATCACTACAAAACACACCTCAAAACAAATCAAATTCAAATTCAACTAATTCAGACATAAATAAATTAAATTCATTTTCCACAATTTTACACCTCAAATACATCAAACTTCTATTCCACAAAATCACAAATAATGTCATAAATGCAAACTAAATGTTTGGAAGGAGCCCTTACCTCCGTTGTAATTTTAACAACCGATTTCGACACTGCGATTAATTACGGTAAAAATTTTCTTTTGCACCCTCACTTCCATAGTTGGCTCACTAGAACCGTGGCATGGAGAGGAGGAACTTTTCCTTCTGTCACTTCGCGAAATAAAGCTTAGAAGTCAAAGAAAAATGGAAGTTTATATTTGAGTTTTTGAAGAAAAACCCAAAACTTTGGTTTGGGGTGGAAACAGGGAAGGAAAAGAAGAAAAGAAGGAAGGCACGGCTACAGAGGGAAACATGCTTCCTTTCTTTGCCTTTCTTATATATAATAATAATAATAATAATAATAATAATAATAATAATAATAATAATAATAATAATAATAATAATAATAATAATAATAATAATAATAATAATAATAATAATAAAATATCTAAACAAATATCTAGATATTTTTATAAAAATCATCATTACGCCTGTCACCTCACATCACATCACAAACTACTTTTTCAGAAAAATATCTACTGTCGCCCAAATTTAATAGGCAGATAAATTTTTCAGAAAAATGCTGCATTTCATAAATTTTTTCTTCGACAAAAGATTCATCGTAATTAAATAAAATTATTCATCGACGAATAATTTTAATCAGGTCTCCAAAAAGATATTTTTGACATTTAACTCACAAAATGCCATAAAATTGGCCAAAAAGCCTCAGAAATTCAACACAAAATTCCCCAAAATACATAAATTAGAATTTAAAAATAAGGATCTTACAGCTACAACTTTTACTAAAGTATATAAGTACTCAATTTTATCCCATAGATACAAAGATTAATCATTTTCTTTAAAAAACAATCAACACATCCCCATTTTCTACCCAAAAACTATGTAACTTTGATTTCTCCATTGCACAAGGAGATACATAAGAGCAAGATCACATTGTTGTCAAGCATAAAAATAAAATTTTCTCTATACCTCTATGTTTTAAATATACTTTTTTGATTAGATTCTTTTAAAAAAAATTATGTTTGCATTTTAAAAAGGAGAAATAAATTTATATCAGTTAACATTAATTTTGTACAATTAATTATAGATAATCGTATTTTAGCGGATGTCGTAGGGTGCTAACCCTACGCATAATCGACTCCAGAACTCAAAATTTGGTTTCAAATACCACTTTTTTTAAAAGGGTTTTCCAATGTTTTTCCTATTTTAAAATAAACTTTGGTAGCAACTCCATTGAATTTTAGAAACACTCGAAATTTTAGGTTGCAGCAAGATTATGTTCATAAATTGAATATCTCATGAAAATTCTAAAATATTAAAATGGGCAAAGAAAAAGGCATGTACATATTCAAAACAATATATCAGTAAAATCCATAAATATGAGATATAAAATTGTAGTATCCTTTCTTTCGAGAGTCATTAGAAATATATGTAAATCAATCAAATGTAGTCGTAATTAGTTCTAAATAAATTGTGATACTTGAGTAATTGTAATATTATCTATACGAGAGTTTAAATTTTAGGATAAACTTTGTGTCAAATCAGACAAAAATTTATAATTAATGTAAATATTTTATGTAGTGTATATTTTTTTGTGATAAAGGAAAGTCTAGAAAAGTAGACACCTAGAAAAGATAAGTATACACCAAAGAGAGAGACATGTAAACATATGGAGAAACAGGTAATCCGCATAGTAATGTTCCGCACAAAGCAATTGCTAGTATTGTTAAAAAAAATTAGAAGGTTTCTCTGTTGGATTTTGATCCTTTGATTCCTAATTTTGACATAATAATTCAACAATGTTCATACAATGCATGATAAATCTAATATTTGAATTGAGCAAGATTTCAGGAACCATAATCAAACCCTACACACTTGGATCAAATTGCTTGGAACACAAGAAATCAACAAAAGTTGAATTCTGAATATGTAAATCGATTGGGAAATCGATTTCACAACAAGGGTGTAAGGAAATCCTAAGTGTTTGTGAATGTGCAATCGATTAGGCAATCGATTAGATCAATTAAAAATGAAAAATGCACAAGTCAGTAGCCTCTGATTTGGAGGAAATCGATTGGTAAATCGATTGAACATTTCACAAATCAAACCTGATGGTAACACATCGATTGGTAAATCGATTGAATGAGTCACAGTGGCACTCCAGTGTTGAGGGAATCGATTGGCAAATCGATTGACAAAGTATCATTTGAAAAATGACCTCACCTGTGACAAATACAATCGATTGGACAATCAATTGTTAACACTTTCAATTTTGATTAAGTTTGGTTGCAATCAATTGGGAAATCGATTGAACTAAACACCAGGTAAAAACTTTTCAGGAACATGCCACCAAAGCGATTGACAAGTCGATTGATATCAAATAGCTGAGCCACTGTTTTGAAAACAATCGATTGGCAAATCGATTGAAATAAACTTGTTGAAAACACAGTGAACTCTGAGATTGTGACCAAATCGACTCTGTGGTTATATACATCGACTCTGAAGTTTGGCAAATCGATTGAGTAATCGATTGAAAATAGTTTTATTAAAACAGTTTCCCAGAAATCGATTAGGCAATCGATTTATACAGGTCTGGACATGTTCTACTGAAAAGTGTTGTTTTAAAGAATCGATTGGTAAATCGATTAGCTTGTATAGTTTCAAGATTAAAGAAAACCAAGATCGCGATAATCGATTGGCAAATCGATTTAGCTCATTTTATAACTTTACAAAATCGATTGGGAAATCGATTTCGTAGTTGGTTTTTCAGAAACTATATAAGATGTCTTTCAATCTTTATTCTCATAACTTCTAAAAACTTTTACATAACTTTTACATAACTTTTTCCTAACTTTCATAATTTCTCTTATGCTCTCAAAAACGGTTCATGGCAACAAACTAACAACTTCATAATTGTGATTACAGATCTCAATACAGTTTGTTGACAATCTAAGAGAAATGATAATGTGCTCAAGAACAATCCATGAATATCCAGATTTGTGAAGAGCAACATTCATAAAGATTGAAGACCCTTTTGTTTTACAATCTTTATTCTTTCTGTAATAAAACTTTGAACGAAATAGAACGCAAGAAAAGCCAGCTCGAAACTGGTGGCTACTTTCTTGGTTGAGAGGACTCAACAAGAAAGAGTCGCACTTTGATTCTGTGATAGGCTGCTGAGTGTCTTCAAGGATCAGAGGGTATTCAATAGGAAAGATATAATTAGAGATTGATAGGTTTCAGGGAGGAAACTGGAAAATCTTTGTAATTGATTCTTTCTATTGAAGGAGAAGAAAATCTGAAATCCGATTGGATTTTCAGGACTGGACGTAGGTTGTTGTGGAACAACCGAACCAGGATAAATCTCTGTGTCTTCTTCTCTAACTCTCTCTCTTTAATTTTCTATATTGCTAACGTTGCATGCCTCAAAATTTAATTTCCGCTGTGCGCTTGATACTGATTAATTTGGTAACGAAAACTGATATATTTTCTTTATTGCGAGGTCACTGATACCAACAATTGGTATCAGAGCCAACTTCTTGAGAGGTAAAACTTATAAGAAGATGGCCTCAACTGACGTTCTGGGAGAAGGCGCTTCGTTAGCTCGACCACCAGCTTTCAACGGTACAGCCTACATGTACTGGAAGCAAAGAATGCTCATATTTCTGGAAGCAAGTGGCATAGATATCCTTGATGCTGTTGAAAACGGTCCGTACATTCCCAAGATTGCAGGAACTGACAACTCAATGATTATCAAGCCTAGAGCCGACTGGTCCGATGAAGACAAGAAGAAGGTTGGTTTCAATGCGAAGGCTAAGAACATCATCACGTCCGCCCTATGTGCAGAAGAGTTCTTTAGAGTGTCCAATTGCAAGTCAGCAAAAGAGATGTGGGACATCCTCCAAGAAACTCACGAAGGTACTACTGATGTTAAGAGAGCTCGTGTGAATACGCTCATGCACGAATATGAATTATTTAGCATGAAGAAAGAAGAGTCAATCAGCGATTTGCAAACCAGATTCACACACATAGTCAACAACCTGCATGCACTAGGAAAAGATGTGGATAATGAACAGCAGATTGGAAAGATCATGAGATGTTTAACCAGAGAATGGCAGCCCAAGATTACCGCAATAGCTGAGTCTAAGGATCTAGCAAAGATAACGACAGCAACATTATTTGGTAAATTGAGGGAACATGAAATGGAATTACAACGACTGGATGAATCAGAAATTGAAAGTAGGAAAAAGAAAGATTTATCTCTGAAGGTTCAAGCAAAGCAATCTAAACCTGAATCAAATAGCTACTCAGATGGATCCAGTAGTGAAAATGAAGAACCAGAAATCGAATCACTTGTCAAGAAATTTAAGAAGTTTCTGAAGAAGAAAGATAACAAATTCAGAAAACCATCCAGCTCTAAGACTAGTGACATCAAGACAGTTACATGCTACGAATGTGGTAAGATTGGTCACACAAAGTCGGAATGCTACAAACTGAAGAACAAGAATAGAGCTCACAAAGCCAAAAGAGCATATATTGCATGGAGTGACAACGATAACGATGAGTCCTCTGCCTCTTCGGATGAAGAAAAAGTGAATTTATGTCTCATGGCTCACACTAATTCAGAATCTGACAGTGAGGTTAGTTCGCAATTTAATCCAACATATGATGAGCTTCAAGAAGCTTTCAATGAATTGCATGATGATTATGTGAAATCCATAAAACAGTTGTTAAGCACAAAGAAAATGCTTGAACAAATGAATGTTGAACACAAAGAAATTGAAAATTTATGTGAACAACTGAAAAAGGATTCACAAGAAAAATCTGCAAAGTGCATTGAACTTGAAGATACTATTGCATCATTAAAATCTGATTTATTAAATTTTGCAAATAGTAAAGATAAGCTAAATGTCATACTTAGCAATCAAAGACATGTTTATGAAAAATCTGGTTTAGGATATACACCAAATATGCATGTCAAAAGAAAAAATAAAAACAGATCTGGTATTGGTTATATGCAAACCAGAAATGTCAAACATGGTCAAAAATCTTTTATTGCTAAGAATATGTATGATATCTTTACTAAGCCAAATCACCATTCATCCTTTGATGGCAAATGTCATTTCTGTTGTAGAAAGGGACATTTTGTGTCTAACTGCAAATTTAAAAAATTAGCCAATCAAGGATGGAAGCAAGTTTGGATAGCAAAAGAATCTGTGTTTAAGACTGACCCCCCAGGACCCAATCTGAATTGGGTACCTAGATCCAAAAATTAATTATGTTTTTGCAGGTGTACTTGACATCCACCAAGCAAGATTGATATTTGAAAGTGGATGCTCAAGACACGTGAAATGAGACAAGTATGAGAATCTTGTCTTTAACATTAAATGAAGATTAAATGAAGAAAGATTGGTCAACATAGTTGTGTTGATGACAGAGAAAAAGAGTCAATGGCAGTTAATCAGAAGTTTTGTTTGGGATTAAATCGATTGAGTAATCGATTTCGAGTTTGCTCTTTGTTTGTTTAAAGAATCGATTTGGGAATCGATTTGGTTAGCCCAGACTTCAGATTTTGTGGAAAATATTTTGTAAAAATCCCGAGCATCGATTGATTAAGTGTTCAGTATTTGACTTTTGGGACAATCGATTTGGACATCGATTAAGTAACACGGAAAATCGATTTGGGAATCGATTAGGAAAATGACCGTTGCGTACTTTTTTACTAGCCGTTGGACATCATTATTACACAATCGATTAAGGATTCGGTGTAACGGTAAGCAAATCGATTGGGCAATCGATTGATAAGGGTAAAAGTATAAAAACGAACAGGTCTAAATCGATTTCTTCACTGTTTCAACCCAGATTTATATTTTCTTTCTCTGCTTCATCTTCTTCCTCTGTCTCTGCAACTGATATCTGCAACTATATCTGAACTCTATCTTCACTCATCTCCTCTATTTGCAACCATGGCCCGCGTGAAACAAACACAAGCCCATACTCCTTCACCTTCATCATCTTCAACCAGTGAAACTCCCTCACCGCCACCTACTGTGTCTAAAAGAATTCCGATTCCTACACACAAAATTCTTGCAAAGGACAAGGGCAAGGCTCCTGCTCCTATTCCAGAAAAGATCAAGAAAAGGAAGGAACCACCAAGTGAGAAGTTGTTGGCTGATGCTATGAAAGAAATTGCTCAGAAGAAAAAGAAACCGGTTACTTCACCCCTAGTTAAGAAAACTCCAGCACCTAAAGAGAAGGATGTGGAAGTTATCATTCCAGCAGAGTTTCTTAAACGGAAAATTCATGAAGGCAGAACCCTAGACTTTGGTTTCTTTGATACAGAAGGCTTCACATTCCAGAATCATCTGAGATTTCATGGTCTTGAAGGTTTTCTTTCATCTACTTTGGACAGCTATCCGAGATTGATACGAGAATTTTATGCAAATTTCAAGCTCACTGATGACGGGTTCAAAACTCAGGTTAAAGGTAAAAAATTATCAATGTCTTTTGAAGACTTTGCTGAGTTGACAGGATTGCCATTTCATGGACAATCAATAGACGGCAGTTCTGATGCGGATGCAGCCGACGAAGGTTGGGAAGCATCGCTGGACAGGCACACTGCAGTGAAAGACATCATGGTTGATGGTTTTGTGGAAACCATCTCTTTGCCAATTGGTCAGATGAAGGTACAGCAACGCATGCTCATGTATACATTAACAAGAATGCTTGTACCTCGATCAGGAAATCATGCTGTTGTTCAGAAGCTTGATATTATATTATTATGGGGATTGTCCAAGGAACTTAAGATGAGTTGGACATGGATTGTGCTAAGGCACATGTTAGAAGCTTCACACAGTAAGATCATGTTGCCTTATCCGCAGTTGGTTACAAAGGTTCTCAAGCACTTCAAGGTATCGTTGTTGAATGAAGAATCTGCAAAGACTACACTTATCTTCGGCGAAGCGATTGTGAATCAGATGAAACTGAAGAAAGTAGATAATGTTTGGATTAGACCAATGCCAAATGTTGAACCAACTCCTCCACAAGCATCTGAATCAGCAGCTGAGGCTCCTGCATTTGTTTCAAAGCTGATGGAATTTATGGCAGCTCAAATGGAACACAACGCCAAAATATTAGAGTCAAATGCAAGGATGGAAGCTACCTTGACATCTATCCAAACATCCCTGAAATCAGTTGTTCAGGATGTTGCTGCAATTCAAGCGCATCTAGGCCTCAAGCTATCTTTTGAAGACATAGCGCATATTGGTCGACAAGCAACTGAGGAACCACAGCCAGATCCTCTAGATCGGTCTGCGACTCACGGTGAGGAGACACCAGCTGAGGATAATACAGCGGTCTCTACCTCTCCCCTAGATGATAGTGAGAACCAGCCCACTTTAGGAGATTAGATGGTCAAGTTTCTTATTTGTGTTGTCTTATTTTTGGTTGTCGTGCTGTTTTTTTGCTGTTTTATGTTTTATTAATATATATGTATGAGCAAATGTATTAATTGTTATCATATAAATACTGCCATACTACATCTGTTGCATATTTGTTTTGTTCTGATCTGATATACAAGTTATATGATTTCATTTCCTATGCTTATGTTCTTTAACATAGGGGGAGGAATTGTTTTCTGCCTTTTTGCCTTAATTGACAAAGGGGGAGAAAAATTATAACTTGATAACTTGATAATATGCTTGTTGTTGCATTATTAAGGGGGAGCATCTGATGTTGTTTGTTTTTGCTCTGATACTTAATAATGTAATGCTGATTTGATACATTTTGACACATGCTCTGATGATCTGTATTGGTACATATTTAATGCTATGAATTGGTTTCTTTGGTATGATTTTGAAATGGTTTGATATGCTCAAGTTACAATTGTATGAATTGTCAATTATGCCAAAAAGGGGGAGATTGTTGGATTTTGATCCTTTGATTCCTAATTTTGACATAATTCACAATTCAACAATATTCATACTTAATATGATAAATCTAATATTTCAATTGAGCAAAATTTCAGGAACACCAATTCAATCCTACACACTTGGATCAAATAGCTTGGAACACAAGAAATCAACAAAAGTTGAATTCTGAATATGTAAATCGATTGGGAAATCGATTTCATAACAAGGGTGTAAGGAAATCTTAAGTGTTTGTGAATGTGCAATCGATTAGGCAATCGATTAGATCAATTAAAAATGAAAAATGCACAAGTCAGTAGCCTCTGATTTGGAGAAAATCGATTGGTAAATCGATTGAACATTTCACAAATCAAACCTGATGGTAACACATCGATTGGTAAATCGATTGAATGAGTCACAGTGGCACTCCAGTGCTGAGGGAATCGATTGGCAAATCGATTGACAAAGTATCATTTGAAAAATAACCTCACCTGTGACAAATACAATCGATTGGACAATCTATTGTTAACACTTTAATTTTGATAAAGTTTGGTTGCAATCGATTGGCAAATCGATTGAACTAAACACCAGGTAAAAACTTTTCAGGAACATGACACCAAAGCGATTGACAAGTCGATTGATATCAAATAGCTGAGCCACTGTTTTGAAAACAATCGATTGGCAAATCGATTGATATTAAAACTGAATCACTATTTTGAATCACATCGATTGACAAATCGATTGACATCAAAAACCTGAGCCACTGTTTTGAAAACAATCGATTGGCAAATCGATTGAAATAAACTTGTTGAAAACACAGTGAACTCTGAAGTTTGGCAAATCGATTGAGTAATCGATTGAAAATAGTTTTATTAAAACAGTTTCCCAGAAATCGATTAGGCAATCGATTTATACAGGTCTGGACATGTTCTGCTGAAAAGTGTTGTTTTAAAGAATCGATTGGTAAATCGATTAGCTTGTATAGTTTCAAGATTAAAGAAAACCAAGATCGCGATAATCGATTGGCAAATCGATTTAGCTCATTTTATAACTTTACAAAATCGATTGGGAAATCGATTTCGTAGTTGGTTTTTCAGAAACTATATAAGATGTCTTTCAATCTTTATTCTCATAACTTCTAAAAACTTTTACATAACTTTTACATAACTTTTTCCTAACTTTCATAATTTCTCTTATGCTCTCAAAAACGGTTCATGGCAACAAACTAACAATGGCTCGTGTAAAGCAAACTCAGGCACACACTCCCTCTCCATCTTCATCCTCCACTAGTGAAACTCCCTCACCACCTCAAACACTAACTAAAAGAGTTCCAATTCCCACCCATAAAATTCTTGCAAAGGACAAAGGAAAAGCTCCTGCACCTATTCCGGATAAGACCAAGAAAAGAAAGGAACCTCCTACTGAAAAATTGTTGGCTGATGCAATGAAAGAGGTTGCTCAAAAGAAAAAGAAGCAAGTCATTCCTTCACCCCCAGCAAAGAAGAAAACCGCATCTTCACCGCCTGCTAAGAAGGTCACTGCTCCAACAAAAGAAAAGGAACTTCAATCATTCATCTCACCTGATTTTATAAAGAGAAAAATCCATGAAGCTAGGACAATGGATTTTCCCTATTTTGACAGTGTAGAGTTCACGTTTCAGAATCATCTTCGATTCCACGGTCTTCAAAACTTTCTTTCATCTACGCTTGATTGTTATCCTAAGCTAATCAGAGAGTTCTACTCGTCCTTCAAATTAACAGAAGAAGGCTTCACTACTCAGGTCAAAGGCAAGAAGATTACTATGACTTTTGACGACTTCTCTACATTATCAGGATTGCCCTTCTATGGCAAATCCATTGATGGTAGTTCTGAAGCTGATACTGCTGACCAAGGATGGGAAGAGACAATGGATAGACACACAGCTGTCAAAGACCTGATGGTTGATGGGTTTGTTGAATCGGTTTCACTACCCATTGGTCAAATGAAGGTCCAGCATCGTATGTTGATGTATGCTTTGACACGCATGTTAGTGCCCAGATCCGGAAACCACGCAGTAGTTCAAAAGTTGGACATACTACTGCTGTGGGGGTTGTCAAAGGAATTAAGGATGAGTTGGACATGGATAGTGCTCCGGCATATGTTGGAAGCTTCGCAGACGAAACTCATGCTACCGTATCCGCAACTGATCACTAAGATTCTCAAACGTTTTAAGGTGTCCTTGGTTAATGAAGAAACTGTCAAGTCCACCCTAGTTTTTGGAGAATCAATTGTGAATCAGATGCAATTGAAAAAGGTACAAGGTATTTGGATGAGATCACAACCTGCAGCTGAACCGGCACAGCCTCCACCTCCACCTCCTTCTCAACCAGAAACTGTCTCTGCTCCTCCTGCTTATGTTGATAAAATCTTGGAATTCATTGAAGCTCAGATGGCCCATAATGCTCAAGTGTTGGAATTTCAGTCCAGAGTGGAAGCACGTCTAAGGACTATGCAAGCCTCCTTGACTGCAGTTGTTCAATCTGTGGATGAGATTCAGACACACCTTGGCATCAAGCTCTCATTTGAAGATGTGGCAGACATCGGTCGTCAAGCAGCTGAGGAACCTAACCTAGATCCCTTAGTTAATCCTGAGACTCACGAAGAGGAGACACCTGCTGAGGGTAATACAGCGGTCTCAGCCCCTTCCTTAGATGATAGTGAGGCCCAGCCTAGATTAGGAGATTAGGTTTTAGGATCTATGCTGTTTTTGCCATGTCTTGTTGTAGTCTTGTGATTTTGATTAATGAATATGACAGTTTATTCCTTATCTATGCATTCATCTGATATGTTCATAACTTGTTTTGATTGTGTTGACAGTTTTTTTTTACACAAGTTAAATAGTTTCAAACCCAATGCTTATGTTCTGTAACATAGGGGGAGAAATTATTTTTCTTCCTTTTTGTCTTAAATGACAAAGGGGGAGAACAATTATAACTTGATGAACTGGATGCTTATATTGTTTTGATTTTTCTGATATTGACAAATACATGCTCTAACAATTGTTAATTAATGTATGTTGTATTAATATGATCTGATCTGATATGTTCTGATACATGCTCTGCTCTGATCTGATCATTCAACAATAATTTTATAATGCAATTAAATGTTAATCTGAAACTGCTCAAGTTACAATTTGGTTGAATTGTCAATTATGCCAAAAAGGGGGAGATTGTTGGATTTTGATCCTTTGATTCCTAATTTTGACATAATTAATAATTCAACAATGTTCATACAATGCATGATAAATCTAATATTTGAATTGAGCAAGATTTCAGGAACCATAATCAAACCCTACACACTTGGATCAAATTGCTTGGAACACAAGAAATCAACAAAAGTTGAATTCTGAATATGTAAATCGATTGGGAAATCGATTTCATAACAAGGGTGTAAGGAAATCTTAAGTGTTTGTGAATGTGCAATCGATTAGGCAATCGATTAGATTAATTAAAAATGAAAAATGCACAAGTCAGTAGCCTCTGATTTGGAGAAAATCGATTGGTAAATCGATTGAACATTTCACAAATCAAACCTGATGGTAACACATCGATTGGTAAATCGATTGAATGAGTCACAGTGGCACTCCAGTGCTGAGGGAATCGATTGGCAAATCGATTGATAAAATATCATTTGAAAAATGACCTCACCTGTGACAAATACAATCGATTGGACAATCAATTGTTAACACTTTCAATTTTGATTAAGTTTGGTTGCAATCGATTGGGAAATCGATTGAACTAAACACCAGGTAAAAACTTTTCAGGAACATGCCACCAAATCGATTGACAAGTCGATTGATGTCAAATAGCTGAGTCTCTGTTTTGAAACCAATCGATTGGCAAATCGATTGATATTAAAACTGAATCACTATTTTGAATCACATCGATTGACAAGTCGATTGATAACAAGTTGCTGAGCCACTGTTTTGAAAATAATCGATTGGCAAATCGATTGATATTAAAACTGAATCACTATTTTGAATCACATCGATTGACAAATCGATTGACATCAAAAACCTGAGCCACTGTTTTGAAAACAATCGATTGGCAAATCGATTGAAATAAACTTGTTGAAAACACAGTGAACTCTGAAGTTTGGCAAATCGATTGAGTAATCGATTGAAAATAGTTTTATTAAAACAGTTTCCCAGAAATCGATTAGGCAATCGATTTATACAGGTCTGGACATGTTCTGCTGAAAAGTGTTGTTTTAAAGAATCGATTGGTAAATCGATTAGCTTGTATAGTTTCAAGATTAAAGAAAACCAAGATCGCGATAATCGATTGGCAAATCGATTTAGCTCATTTTATAACTTTACAAAATCGATTGGGAAATCGATTTCGTAGTTGGTTTTTCAGAAACTATATAAGATGTCTTTCAATCTTTATTCTAACAACTTCTTAGAACTTTAACACAACATTTTCATAACTTTCATAATTTCTCACAACGCTCTTAGCTGTTCATAACAACAAACTAACAACTTCATAATTGTGATTACAGATCTCAATACAGTTTGTTGACAATGTAAGAGAAATGATAATGTGCTCAAGAACAATCCATGAATATCCAGATTTGTGAAGAGCAACATTCATAAAGATTGAAGACCCTTTTGTTTTACAATCTTTTATTCTTTCTGTAATAAAACTTCGAACGAAATAGAACGCAAGAAAAGCCAGCTCGAAACTGGTGGCTACTTTCTTGGTTGAGAGGACTCAACAAGAAAGAGTCGCACTTTGATTCTGTGATAGGCTGCTGAGTGTCTTCAAGGATCAGAGGGTATTCAATAGGAAAGATATAATTAGAGATTGATAGGTTTCAGGGAGGAAACTGGAAAATCTTTGTAATTGATTCTTTCTATTGAAGGAGAAGAAAATCTGAAATCCGATTGGATTTTCAGGACTGGACGTAGGTTGTTGTGGAACAACCGAACCAGGATAAATCTCTGTGTCTTCTTCTCTAACTCTCTCTCTTTAATTTTCTATATTGCTAACTTTGCATGCCTCAAAATTTAATTTCCGCTGTGCGCTTGATACTGATTAATTTGGTAACAAAAACTGATATATTTTCTTTATTGCGAGGTCACTGATACCAACATTCTCGTCAATATCTTGGAGAGGAAAATTGACTTTGGTACCCCCAATTAATCCTATACCTCCATTTAAAAAATTTATGTTTGAAATTTTCAAAATATCCTTAACGAAACTGTAAAAATAAAAATGTTGTCTCATACCCCCACTATTTTTCTTTTTCGAAAAAGTGAGTTTTGTTCCAAAAAATTGTTTACCGAAAATTTCAGGTGAAATCAAATTTTCGGTAGTCAAATTCAATACAGGAAATTTTATTTTTGAAATTTCTGGGAGTTCCACCCGAAAATTTGAAATATCCGGTATTTGTTTTCAATACCAGAAATTTTAAATTTCCAGGTGACACTCTCGGAAATTTAAATAATGAAATTTTTGGTATTGAATTTGACTATCAGAAATTTTAAATTTTTGGGATGTTTACCGAAAATTTCATTCGTCATTGAAATTTCCGGAACAGTTTTCTTTTTTATAATTTTTTTTTACATTATTTGTAAAATAAATTTACATTTTTTTTTTCATTCAACTTTTTTAGTGAGGACTAGAGGAGCAAAAACATGAATTGAATAATTATCGAGTTCGAACTCCTACACAATCAAATAGGAGAGCTGCAGTTGAGAAAAGAAGAAAGAGGAACGAAGAAATGCATGCGAATGACTATAATATTCAGCATAAGTTTGAGCATGATCCTGCATTTGATGAAGAACAGGAGCAGCAACACAAGCAAGATCATGCGTTTCTTGATGAACGAGATCGTGCGTTTGATGATGAACAAAATCAACAACACCAGTTTGAACACGAGCACCATCAGCAGCCTGAACAACTATATTTCTTGGAGGTCCTTACGAACTTTATGTCCATAAGGATTATAAGAACCATATTGCAATGAAAGCAGAATGGTCAGGTTAGTAAATAATTTAGTTTATTACATATTATAATATAACATAATATGTATATTTTAATATATTTGTAGTATAGGTTATTACAAAGTTGATTTTAGGTTATTACAAATATGATTTTAATGAATAATTGTATATTTAGATTATAAGTTATTGTGTGTTATTTTAATTAAACAGGATAGACATGCCTTAAAAGTTGTTTCAAATGGCAAAAAGCAAGACAAATTCATTGATATCAGATATGTATTACCTGCTCAGATAGATCATTGGATTACGATATCTGGATTATGTCCTCTGCAACGATGTAGTTTGCACATGATTGACGGTAATCTGATATCTGCTTTTGGTGAGAGATTGCACGTAGAGACTAGCTCATTTTACCTGCCATTTGGTTAAATGACTATTACTCTTGACGATATCAGGGGTCTTTTGAGCATCCCATGTTATGGAGAGTTTTTCACACCTCCCGCTAATGTCAATGAAGATTTGACAATTGTTGCTGCTGTTGAGTTATTGGGAGTTGATCATGATGAAGCTGTAACTAAAACTAGGAACAATAGAGGCGCCTCATATAGTTTTGAGTGGTTGAAAGTTGTATTTGGTGAAGGACAATACAATTGTGCAGCGATGGCATACCTACTTCATTTGGTAGGGTGTACTATTCTAGATGATAAAAGTTTTACCCTTGTATCTGCAAAATATTTGTTTCTTTTTCAAGACCTTGATACTTGTGGTAAATGGCCATGAGGACCAACTGCGATGGTAGTTTTATATGACTATCTTAGAGATGGTACATTGTCTGCAACGAAGCAGATTGGAGGATACTTATCTCTTTTCAGGTACTATTATATTTTTATACTTATTATATTGTTATTTGATAAGATGCTTATTTAATTATTTGTATTTTTTAATAATTATTTACATACATGGATTTATGAGCATTTCTCTGACATTTGTAAACGGGATATGGATGAGCCTATATCTTCAATGCCACAGATATTTGATGAAATGCAAAACAAACATTTGGGAATGTAACACCCCGTTTTTCAAAGCGAGGGTATATTTTTTTTTTTAAAGAAATTAAAATAAAACAAAGTAAAACAATTGAGGAAATGCTTTTGGATAAATAATTGAGTCATTATAATTTACGCAGCGGAAAAGTTTCTCCAGTTATAAATCCAAAACATTTACATAACATCAAATGGTACATGGAACCCATCCAAAGATGATATCAAACTGATAATATTTGTATAAGTACAGTTTTCCAAACTAAAAATACTCCAAACCAAAAAGAAGGACCCCTAGTCCCTATACATCATCCTAATCTGATCATCCTACCAAAAAGCTATACACCCTGAGTAATCTCCACGCGCCCCGTGAGATCCTCCTAACGTAACTGCAGTCAAGCGTTCCCATCTCCATTCCTGTCCGTAGGGTACGAACCGGTAGGGCCGTCCTGACTCTCATCTGAGGGCAAAGCCCAGATTTCCACAATAGTGTAAAGGGTCACCAACCAGAAAATAACAGTTAACACATAGCAATTAAGTTTTTTGAATGCTCAAAACAACTTTTCAACTAAGCATGCACCTTAACAGGATTTTCAATATGCGAAAAGTTCATACAGTACATTGCCAATGAAAATGAAGGTAAAATGTAGTTCTCGATCTCCTAATTAACACATAATAAAACAGGATTTTCAATGTGCGAAAAGTTCATACATTACATTGCCAATGAAAATGAAGGTAAAATGCAGTTCTCGATCTCCTAATTAACACATGATAAAACAAAACATGGATAGATTCATGAGCAATTAATCATACAACTAAAAATGAGGATTTTCACTGAGCCAATCGATTGGGCAATCGATTGGGGTGAAGATTTTTAATGAAAACAGAATCCTGGGCTGAATTCAATCGATTGGTAAATCGATTGATTGGTTCCTGAGCCCCTGGTTTCGAGCCAATCGATTTCCTAATCGATTTGGTGAGGGATTCTTAATGAAAACAGAATCCTGGGCTGAATTCAATCGATTGGTAAATCGATTGATTGGTTCCTGAGCCCCTGACTTAAGGCCTAATCGATTGGGCAATCGATTTCGAAAGGGATTTTAAAAAGGCTGATTTACAAAATCGATTGGCTAATCGATTTTGTGAATTGGCCAAGTCCCTGTTTACCCATCCAATCGATTGGGAAATCGATTTCCCTGATCAGTTTTCCAAAAATTCATGAATTAACCTAAGTCATTCCTAATCAAGTTCACCACTTAACACTTAGCAATTTCTACGCGATTACTACGACACACAAAGGTTCGATAACCATCATACTCACACACAATACACAACACATAGCACTTAACACCTTCATCTCAGTTATCACGATAAATCAAAATTCGAATCACTCAATCATAAACTCAAATCAAACATGACTCGCGTGCCAGGCACCCTAATGCAATGCGTATATGCCAAAATGCATGGACTCGGAATTCCAAACCAAAACCCTCCTCGAAGGGCCGTAAATCATAATTGTACCGCCTATCGCAGGCCAAAGTACCAATTACCGAGGTGCCACCTATCACGGGTCAGCACGATTTACTAAAATGCGTAAATCATAAACGTACCACCTATCACGGGTCAGTACAGTTTACCGAGGTGTCACCTATCACGGGTCAACACGATTTACTAAAAGAAAAAGCGGGAATCGTAAATGTACCACCTATCACGGGTCAGTACAGTTACCATGGTGTCACCTATCACGGGTCAACACGATTTACTAAAATATAAATCGCAAACGTACAACCTATCACGGGTCCGTACAGTTTACCAAGGTGCCACCTATCACGGGTCAGCACAATTCACCAAAAATGTAAATCGTAAATGTACCACCTATCACGGGTCAGTACAGTTACCATGGTGTCACCTATCACGGGTCAACACGATTTACTAAAATGTAAATCGCAAACGTACAACCTATCACGGGTCCGTACAGTTTACCAAGGTGTCACCTATCACGGGTCGACACAATTTACCAAATGAAATGCATGAGCATACACAGACTCCATTCACAACAATCGTTAAGCAAATGCAGATATTAAAAGATTCCCCATTTTTAATACCCATTTAACTTAAACGACTTTCAAACAACATTAATTAAATAAGTCATTAAGAGATTCCCCGTTCTTAATACCGATTTAACTTAATGATTTTCAAAACAAAACGTTAAGCAAACAGTCATATTAAGAGATTCCCCATTCTTAATATACTTTTGACTTAAACGGTTTTCTCGCAAAACATTCAGTAAACGAGTCATTAAGAGATTCCCCATTCTTAATACTCATTTACCGAAACGATTTTCAAAAACGATAGTTAAGTAACCGAGACATTAAGAGATTCCCCATTCTCAACGCCCAGTTAACTTAAGCATTTCCCTCAAATACACATTAAGCAAACCGAGGTATTAAAAGATTCCCCATTTTTAATACTCGTTTAACTCTAATGGTTTTCAAATTCCACAGAAACAAATTCAAACATACTTTCACATTCAAACCATAATTCACAACAACCACACCAATTAACAAACATCAAGTTTCATTTACCCATAATCATACACAATGACATTCAAATTCATTTACCACGAAACATTCATCACTATAAACAAAACCTAACTCTTAGGGTTTTACCCGTAACGCACTAGTTTGGTTTTTCCCCAAATCGACACATTTAACCCTAACAATTTCCTTCCCACACAACTACAGATAAGTCCCTAATGCAAGCTAGAAGTTTGGAAGGAGCCCTTACCTCAAAGTTAGCTTTATCGAGTGTTTCCGGTTCCGCGAGAAATTCCGGTAAAATCTCCGCTCGCAACGCCGCTTCCAAGTTAGTGCACTAGCACCGTAGCACGGAGGTGAGCAACTTTCCCTTCTATCTCTTCGAGAAATGAGGTTTGGATCTAGGAGAAACGGAGGGGTTTGTGTTTGGATCTCAAAACCGTTTTTCTTCGTTTTTGAATCAAAGAGGAAGAGTGGAGTTACGAAAACCTTGATCTAACTCTCACCCGACTTGGGTTACTAGTTTTGAAGAAAAGAAAGCGACGAAAATGAAAACGGGGGAGGGATGGATTTGGCCGCGGTTTCAATCAGAGGAAGGAGATGGAAATTTGAAATTTCCTTCCTTTCTTTTTCTTTCCTTTGTTTTTCCTTTCTTCCTTTTTCCTTCCTTCCTTTATATACTATTTTCTTTTCCTTTTCCTTCCTTCTAGTTTTCCTTTCTTTTTCCCTCAAAACAAACATATATATATATATATATATAATAAATATAACTTAACAAATATCTCAAAATCTAGATATTTATTAAATCACCGTTTCACCCGAAACGCCTTAAATTAACCGTAAAGTATTTACCGCAGTTAATTTCAATTTATTTATCGACGAGAAATTCTAATTGGCATCGAAATATCTTTTTGATTATAAAACTCCAAAATATTATTAACTTTGGCTTAAAAGCCTCCGAGCCAAAATCCAAAATACACCAAAAATACATAAATGGTACTTTAAAATTATGGGTCTTACAGGGAACGTTGCATACTAAATAGCAAAGTTGGATGTTTTAAGAGATATTGATATTATCTAGACGCCAAATTACGATGAGAACTCTACGTCACAATTTCAGTCTGTGTCGTTGTTTACAAAGTACATTCGTTGGTGTTCCATGATGGTACCGTATTTACCAGAGAGGTGCATACAATAGTATACGTATACTCAACACATCCCTCCTACACTACCGATGCTCATTGTACGTGATGTTGATGTTGATGTTGATGTTGAATGGAGTATGTACAGGGACTCTATACGATCACTTTGTACTAAATTGCATTCAGTTGCATATCTACATAAGTGTGTTGAGGGATACATCCAATGGTACTATAGGATATCTCATCCTCGGATGATCCCTTACATTGTTGCAGATGTTGGTGCTGGTCCTAGTTATGATGCTTATGTTGGTCTTGGTCCTAGTCATGATGTTGGTCCTAGTGATTATGTTGGTCTCGATACTACTAATAAGTGTACACGGTGTCAACTAATGGGTGGTCTTATACAGCACAGTTTGGATTTACATATGAGTGGTCCTGAAGATGAGATGCGTTTCTTATTAGAGAGAGTTTTACACATTTCTAAAGGAGGAGATTATTAGTAGTATTGTAGTTGTATTTTTATTGTCTTTATTTTATTATTCAAACTTATTTTTATTGTCTTATTTTATTATTCAGACTTATTCAGACTTATCTCTATTGACTTATTATTCAGACTTTATTATTTAAAGTTATTGACTTATCTTATTTATTTAAATGATTTAAAGTTATGTGAATGAATTTTGTTACAATTGAAAACAACATATATATTGAATGCATTTTGTTAGAATTGAAAACAATATATAAATCAAAAGTGTCAATCATCTGCCAAAGACATATTCTGATATATTTTCTAAATCTAATGAACCCCAATGTTGTAAACATCCCGCATAAGCTATAGCTCATGATGTAGACTCATCACTAAGGTGCTTATTCCAATGCCATGCAAGTGGAGGTAATGGACATGCAAATTTCAATTTACTTGAATCCAATGATTTTCATTAACAAAACCAATGTTGATAATATGATCACGTGGCATATTTAATCCTATATAAGTATAAATATAAAGCAAAATGCAAAGTTTTAATGACATACCTATTAGTCGTAGTATTTCCTAGATGAATATTCGATTGGTCCATGCTTCAACAAATCTTTCCTTATGAGGATTCAACCATGTGTCTCCGACTTAGTCAAAGAAAATAATATTATCGACGCATGCTTGCTCAAACATTTGCAAAAGTTCCTCGTACTCCTTCTCTTCAGAACAATAAACAATTTTCCTCCACAACTCAAGAATGGGTTCCTGCATATCTTTCTTTAGTATATATTGTTTGCATTTAGCTCCAACATTTTTGTTAATATGAAGTTGACAAAGTAAATTTGTTGAAGATGGAAATACAACTTCAATTGCATTCAATAAAGCAAGTTCTCTGTCAGTCACGATCACCTGAGGAAATGAGATTTTTGAAAGAAAAAAAAAAAACAACTTTTTAAGCTTCTCCAATGCCCAACAAAAATTTTCTTGACGCTCAGAATGCATATAAGCAAATGCAACGTTAAATGTCAACCCAGTTGAAGTTACACCAACAATTTCAAACAATGGTCACCTATACTTGTTGGTTTTGTAGGTGCTATGCATGATCAATACAAGAGGGAACATGTTCAACAAAGTTATAGAATCTGGGTGCGTCCAAAACATATCCCTAACATCGTTGGAGTCTCCAAGAGTCCTACTCCAACAAGCATACTTCTCAACTTCAAGTAACTTCAACAAATGTTGCATATTAGTTCTAGGTCCTTTCAAGTTCTTTATTTATGTCCTTCCCCGCTTGTAAATTTGATAGATATTAGTCATATTCTCCTTATCTCGATCTCTCAAAGATGACAAGATATGTCTCAGTGAAATGTGATACTTTGTCAGCTCGTCAACATGTTTCTTATCTTCTTCTTTTAAGCGTCCCATAAATACATTATTCTCAAAAGTAGCCATTAACTCATGGTTGTGAAGTCCACACATTAAACAATTAATCAATCCTTCAGCATTTTTCAATGGTCTTGATCTAAGTTTAAACAGACAACCACACATTTTAATTGAAGTACCTGTGTTACTTTTATTTGACTTATATTTTTCACCTCTATCACAAGAAAGAACTCATTTTGTCTTCCTTCCTCTCTTTCCGGTCTCTACGTCAGATCGAGTAATGATAACTGCTACTCGTTTTGTCGGCCGACCTCTCTTGCCCATGATATGACAGCTTCTCGTGACTCAAAAATTTGATCAATTGTGAATACTTCAGTCAAATCTATACATACTAGTTGTATTTTTTCATCCCTATTTCAAAAACAAACAAAAAACAAGCAAATAAATAAATAAATAAATAAATAAATAAATAAATACTAAATTTTTGAAATTTCCGATTAAGTAGAATAACTATCGGATATTTCAAAAAATTGAAATTTCCGATAAGGTAAATGTAACTACTGGATATTTCAAAAATTTGAAATTTCCAGTAAGGAAAATGTAACTACCGGAAATTTCATGGCACAAATTTCCGGTATTATAAATACTTTACCGAAAATTTGGTGGCGACATTTTCGGTAATATAATTGTACTACCGAGAATTTGAAATACAAAATTTCCGATAGTGAATATTTGTGTACCGGATTTTAATGGAAAAATTTTACGTAGCGGAAATTTGGTTGAGGGGTGAGATTTTGAAGTAATTTTTTTTTTACCATTTAGTCAATGAAATTTTTAAGGATAATTTTGGGTTTTTAACAATTTGAGGGTTATAAGGTTAATTAGGGGTACAAGAGCCAACTTTCCTTGGAGAGGTACAATAAATAATACTTGTGAACCTAAATAAGTATTATACAAACTTAACACAACAGGCATGTGAATAAAAACTTCTTTTGGAATATTGAGATTGTACTTTTGTTTGCTCTCTAAGGCATTATAATACATGTTGCTTGGAGTAGCTTGATAATACTCAATATCGGGAGATACAAGTAAACAATACTTCACTTGGAGAAGGCTATAGAATACTAAAATCTTGGACCAGCTAAGTTAATAATTCTCTAGTGGATTAAGTCATTAACTAGATTAAGGCCCGCGTGTTGCACATATATTAATTAATTAATTTCATAAGATTTGTAAGTAATATTTTATGTATTATAAATATAGTTATCTTATAATATTACTCTATTGATTTGTTATAATTGAGTATGATAACTTATAATATTGGCTGATTGTTTTTCTCCTTGTACTTTGATTGTCAATTTGTTTTTCAACATATAATGGTTCTTATATTTATTTGATGAAATAAAATGTAAAATACAAACCGAAAAATAAGATGTAAAAGGTTACAAATATGATTGAATATTAAATATTTATTATTTTAAAAAATGTTAATGTTGAATTATTTTGTAGTGTAGTCTAAATTTATTTGTTTTATTAGTATGATATATTACCTGAGGATTTAAACTAAATATCCGTAGGAACACATGTTACCGGCAGATTTCCTGGCGGAACCATATCCCCACGTAAAACCTTTGTGGATAATTGTTTCCTGAGGATTTCTGAATTCCCATGTAAGACGCATGCTGATGACTCTTCATCATATGCATATTTTCCCACTGTTTTAGTCGTATTTATCTTCAATCATTAGTTAAAAAGGATTTATTTGATATATTTTGTTGATTTTTGTTCTTTGAGTTAATAACATGTTGTGTTTTTATTTCATTGATTAAGTAAGAATTTTTCGTAATTTTACATTGCGTTTTGTTTTAGTGCAGTGCTAAATTTTGGTGACAAATCAACATGACATATGTAGAGTATTTCAGTCATATCTGAAGTTGTAGATGTCCAATTGGAGTCAAACCAAGTGAAAATGAAAGCTAGGATCCATAGCTACAACATTCAGGAAGACACCGGAACCACATTCAGACTCGAAAGAGGAGACATATGCAATATACATAAGACAACAGATGTTGTGCATCTGAAGCGCGTCAGACGCGCTTGAGGCGCATTTCCAGCCGTTCAACACTGTCCATGCGCGCCTGAAGCGCGTTTTCTACGCCTGGGCTGCATTTTCGGACCAGTAAAACTGTTCAGGCGCGCCCGGAGCGCGTTTCCTGCGCCTGGGGGGCGCGACACATATCAGCATGCATAAAAACGCAATTTTTCACTGTTTTAGGGATCTTTTTGACTCTTGGGAAGTTGGGAGACTTGTGCCCTAGCATAGAAACTCAAAGACGGCCGTTTCTAACATCATTGGAGCAGTTTTATCAAGAATCGTTCATGAATTCTTCTTGTAATTTTCTCTAATCTCTATCTCTTTTATCTTTGACATGAGCAACTAAACCTTATTTGTTAGGGATGAGTGTAACAAGATGAAACCCTTATTTTTATGATTTGATTTCTAGTTATATGAATGAGCTTATTGAATTATTTTTCTCATCTTTGTGCTTAATGCTTTTTATTGCTTGATCAACATTAAAATGTTCTACGATTTGTATTTTGAAACGGAAGTTGACTTTACGAATGCTTGAGATGAGAAATTCATGAATTTGTAGTCTAGACATAGGTGCAGGTCATGAAACCAATTAAATTAGTTGCAAAGCAATAAGTTACAAGAGAATTTCTATACGGTAATGGTTAATTCTAATCTTAAATCTACTAAGGAATTAGGAGTTACTTTGGAATTAAAGGTTCTGTCACTAAGACATTAGGGCAAGAATAATAAAGAGAATTCGGTAATAATTCTATAAAGGAATTCGGTAATAATTCAATAAAGGAATTCAATAACTAGGATCAAAATAGACACCAAGCTTGGATTCGAAGTGAAACTCATCCCTGACATTTTTCTCAATTTATAAAGGATCAATTTTACTATTGTTGTCATTTTTAAATATTATTTCAATAAACTTGGGAACTTTTTGTTCAATTTTAGTAACTAAATATAATTCAATAGTAAAACGCAATCATTGAGTTCAACACTCGGTACTACCGTTTTATTATTACTTGCAACGATTCAGTACACTTGCCATATCACTATTGAATTTAATTTATTTACTGAATTGAAATTTTTCGCTTTGCAATAGAATTTCTTCTTTTATATTATTTCTAATTTAAAAAAAATATTATATTTTAAAACTGTTTTGTTTTTACTTAATTATTTATTTTTCTTTTTTTTAAAACTCTTCATTATTGACAATTTGTCTTACCTTGTATGCGAGGCCAGTCCTCAGCTGAACTTATCTTTGATCCATAAATCGAAAAAACAGCAAAAGCACATCAAAAGACGGCTCGAGAAAGGAGAGATAGGAAAAGACATTTAGTAGTGGAAGAAGAGGTTTTGGGTGATTCTATCATAATTACTAAGATGGCCGATCCACCACTACCAGAACGTACTCTCAACGAGTATGGGAATCGGAATAGAAATTGTGCTCGATTTTCCATCCAAAACCAACCGGTTACAGTCAACAAGTTTGAAATAAGTCCCGCTCTATAACGAGAGTTGAAGGAGATTCATTTTTCCGGTAGACATAATGAAGACGCCAATAGACATCTTACAAATTTCTTTGAATTATGTGAAACAGTGAAGGTGGATGGTTTGTTTAAGGAAGACAAGAGAATGAAACTGTTTCCAATTTCATTGACAGATGATGCTAAGGAGTGGCTTCATTCCTTTCCTTCTGACAGCATCACCACATGGGATGATCTTGAAGATAAGTTCTTGGAACAATACTTTCCCCCAACTATGTTTGTTAGAAAAAGGCAAGAGATTTCCAGTAACAAACAGAAATAGGGAGAATCTCTCTGTGACACTTACAGGAGATTCAAAAACTAACTAGCAGGATGTCCTAATCATGCTTATGACGACACTGCCCAAATGCAAATATTCTGCAATGGTTTGAGGCCGAGCACTAGAATTTTGTTGGATGCCACATCAGGTGGTTCTTTGAATTACAAGGCCGCAACAAAACCACAGAAGGTTATTGAGATCATAGCATCAAATGAATAAATGATGTTGTATGACAGAGGTGGTGGGTCAACAAGTGGTGTATTGGAGTTGAATGTTATGGATGGGTTGGCCCCAGGCAGGTTTTTCTCAAAACAGATAGAAGAGGTTATCGCCACTAAGATAAAGAAGGGGATGACAGCTCTAAATATACAACCCCAAGTGGCCCCTATCAAATTACTAAAGCAGACTATATGTAACCTTTGTGGAGGAGCACATAAAATTGGAGCTTGTGAAACACTGGATGACAATGAGTTAGAAGAACTAGAACAGGTGAATTTTGTTAGTAATAACAGGAGGCAGAATAATCCCTACTCTAGTACGTACAACCCTGGTTGGAGAAATCATCCAAATTTTCACAAGGAGAGATCAGGAAGGTGGATCTCAGGGTCAACAAGGAGCTCAAACAAACCAATTCCCACCTAGAAAGGATGCTTGGGAGAGTGTTATGGAGAAGTTAGTGACAACCAAAAGTTCTTTCATTGAAGAGTCAAGAGCCATCCAAAAAAATCATTATGCATCCATAAAGAATCTGGAAACTCAAGTGGGTCAACTTGCTCAACAAATGGCACAAAGAACGACTGGAAATTTGCCTAATGACACGGTTCTGAATCTGTGAAATCATGTCAATGCTGTGACAACAAGGAGAGGCAAGGTAAGTGAACAAGTATCGCTTAAAGCCAAACAAAGTGTAAGTAATTCAATTTCAAACCACTCAGAGGAAATAGTCACACCGATATTAGTTGAGGAGCACATCACTCTTGAAAAGGAGGAAGAACCTGTGGTACAAAAAGGGGAATCACTGCCGAAACCAGAAATTCGACTTCCGTTTCCTCAAAGATTAAAAAAGGAAGAAACAGAAAAACAATTCGATAAGTTCCTTGATGTTTTTAAAAAATTACAGATTAACATTCCTTTTTGCAGAGGCACTGGAACAGATGCCAACATACGCCAAGTTCATGAAGGAGATTCTGCGAAAGAAAAGAAAAATCGGCGGTGAAACAGTGATGCTTACCGAAGAATGTAGTGCTATGCTACAGAGAAAACTGCTCCCAAAGCTCAAGGATTCTGGAAGCTTCTCAATCCCGTACGCCATTGGAAATAGAACTTTTGGGAAGACGTTGTGTGATCTTGGGGCTAGTGTAAGTCTTATGCCCTTTTCCATATACAAAAAACTGGGCATTGGAAAAGTCAAAGACACACAGCTGAGGCTACAATTTGCGGATCGCTCAATGAAACACCCATATGGAGTGGTGGAAGATGTGTTGGTTAAAGTGGACAAGTTCATTTTTCTAGTGGATTTCGTGGTACTAGACAGGGAGGAAGACAATGACATTCCTTTGATTTTGGGGATACCGTTCTTAGCAACAGGGCGAGCTATGATTGATGTAGCAGATGGCACCTTAGCCTTTAAGGTAAATGAGGAAACAGTCACATTCAATATTTTAAAAGCCATGGAGCATGAATCGAAATCTTAGATGAGATAGTCAATGAAGAAATAGAGCATCAAACACCCAGTTTGCCGTTAGAAAGAGTTTTATGCCTACTCCAAGATGTTGTTAAAGAAAGTGAAGATCCAATGGTGAAAGAGGTTTTGGCCATGTTGGAAGCATCACCATCCTACTCCCCCCGTTTTCCTACAAGATGGGAGGAGTTGAAAGGGAATGAAGATAAGCCCTCCGAGAAAAAGACACCACTGTTTGAACTCAAGCAGTTGCCTCTACATTTGAAATATGTATTCCTAGGTGAAGAAGATAAGAATCTAGCCATAATTAGTGCAAGCTTGGGTGAGTTACAAGAAGAAAAGTTGTTGAGAATTTTGCGAAAGAATAAGGGTGTCATCGGTTGGTCCATTGAGGACTTGAAGGGAATAAGTCCAACTTTTTGTATGCACAAAATCCTAATGGAGGACAATCACAAACCGGTAGTACAACCCCAAAGGAGATTGAATCCGACAATGAAAGAAGTGATTAGGAAAGAAGTGGTAAAGCTCCTAGAAGCCGGTCTCATTTACCCCATTTCAGACAACCCTTGGGTGAGTCCCGTCATAGTTGTACCAAAAAAGGGTGGAACGACCGTCATCACAATGAAAAGAACGAGCTAATTCTTACACGAACGGTTACAGGATGGAGAGTGTGTATTGACTATAGAAGGTTGAACATCGCTACGAGGAATGATCATTTCTCGCTCCCTTTCATTGATCAGATGCTTGAGCGGTTCGCCAGACATGAGTATTACTGCTTCGTAGATGGCTATTTGGGATACAATCAGATAGTTGTGGCACCCGAGGATCAAGAGAAAACTGCATTCACATGTCCTTATGGGGTGTTTACTGATCGGCGAATGTCGTTTGGGTTGTGGAATGCACCTGCCATATTTCAAAGGTACATGATGTCCATATTCTCTGATATGATTGAAAAACATATCGAAGTATTGGGAAAAATGTCATTTTATGGTACGAGAGGGAATTTTATTAGGCCACCGAATCTCCCACAAGGGGATCGAGGTAGACAAGGCCAAAGTTGAAGTTATTGAAAAACTTCCCCCTCCTACCAACGAAAAATGCATTATAAGCTTTTTAGGCCACGCTGGATTTTATAGGAGATTTATAAAAGATTTTTCTAAAATTTCAAAACCACTCACAAACCTACTTGTGAAAGACACACCTTTCAAATTCAATGAGGATTGTTTGCATGCTTTTAATAGTTTGAAAAATAAGTTGATACTACTCCCATTATCACTGCACCTGACTGGTCACTACCTTTTGAAATCATGTGTGATGCAAGCGACAGTGCTATTGGGGCAGTCCTGGGACAAAGAAAAGATAAGATGTTGCATGTAATCTACTATGCTAGCCACATTTTAAATCAGGCCCAACACAACTATGCCACAACTGAAAAAGAATTATTAGCTGTAGTTTATGCTTTTGATAAATTTCGATCTTATTTATTAGGATCGAATGTTATTGTTAACACTGATCATGCTGCTTTGAGGTATTTGTTTACTAAGCAGGAATCGAAACCAAGGTTACTTAGATGGATTCTATTACTACAAGAATTCGACATTGAGATCCGAGATAAGAAGGGATCAGAGAATACTATAGCAGACCACCTATCTCAATTGGAGAAAGTTGAGGAGGATGAGGACATTAGACCGATTCGAGACCAATTTTCCGATGAGCACATCTTCTCTATTATCATGGCACCTTGGTTCACCGACTTTGCTAATTTTAAGGTAGGTGAGACAATTCCATTTGATTTCATGTACCAACAACGAAAGAAGTTTATCCATGATGCCAAATTCTATGTATGGGATGAACCCTTCCTGTACAAAAGAGGAGTGGATGGTTTGTTGCGAAGGTGTGTGCCCGAGGAGGAGCAAGAAAAGGTATTGTGGCACTGCCACGACTCTGATTATGGGGGTCATTTCAGTGGTGATCGAACTGCAGCAAGAGTTCTCCAATCAGGATTATTTTGGCCTTCATTGTTCAAAGATGCATTCAACTATGTGAAGAAGTGCGATCGATGCCAGCGCACCAGTAGTATTTCAAAACGGGATAAGATGTCGCAAAATCCTATATTAGAAGTAGAAGTGTTCGACGTGTGGAAGTGTTCGACGTGTGGGGTATTGACTTCATGGTCCATTCCCATCCTCATATAAAAAAGTTTATATTTTGGTGGCAATAGATTATGTCTCCAAATGGGTTGAAGCAGTTGCTACTCAAGCTAATGATTCGAAACAGGTCATCACATTTCTCAAGAAGAATATATTTGCCCGTTTTGGCGTACCTCGAGCTTTGATTAGTGACGACGGCACTCACTTTCTAAACCGAAAAATGGAATACCTTCTAAGGAAATATAATGTGCGTCATAGGGTGGCAACCCCATATCACCCACAAACCAGTGAGCAAGTTGAAGTATCCAACAGGCAGCTTAAGCAAATTCTTGAAAAGACAGTGAATGCCTCACGAAAAGATTGGTCAACGAAACTTGATGATGCACTTTGGGCCTACCGAACAGTTGTTAAAACCTCCATTGGTATCTCGCCGTATCAAATCGTGTATGGTAAAGCCTGTCATTTTCCGCTCGATCTGGAGCATCGAGCATTTTGGGCAACGAAATACTTGAATTTTGACTTGGTTAAGCCAGGCAAATCCAGAATTCTTCAGCTTCACGAGTTAGAGGAGTTCCAGAATTTTGCATATGAGAACACTAAGATATATAAAGAAAAAACCAAGAAATGACATGAAAACAAAATTAAATTCAAGGAATTCCAAGAAGGAGAGCTAGTTCTTCTATTCAACTCAAGATTGAATTTGTTTCCAGGAAAACTAAAGTCAAGATGGTCGGGCCCCGTCAAGATAATTAAGGTATTTCCATACGGGGTTGTGGAGTTGAAAGATACACACTTAAATCTGAACTTTAAGGTGAATGGACAAATGCTCAAATCTTATTTAGGGGTAGAGTCAAAACTTTTGATGGAGTCCATCCATCTGATTAACACTTGAAGAGTGGAATGTAAAGCTCAAGACACTAAATGAGCGTTTATTGGGAGGCAACCCAAATTTGTATCCTTTGCACCGTATTTATTTATTGCATTTCAGATTCATTTTACTCCATTTAGTTCCAATTTTAGTCTCTAATTGCTAGTTCTATTAGTTCTTGATGTTTGGTATGAGCAAGGAATCAAAATGATGTGTTGAGAAGCAATTTTACTGTTCAAAATGACACGGTTCGCGCCTGAGGCGCCTGAAGCGCTTTCCACAGTATTTGTCACTATGAATGCGTGCCTGAAGCACGCCCTGAGCGCCTGAAGCGCTTTTCACAGTATTTGTCACTGTGAACGCGCGCCCTGAGCGCTTGAAGCGCATTTTGCACTGCTGGGTTTTAAAACCCCCATCTTCTCACATAAAACTCCCTTCCTTCATTATCACTCTCCAAACCCTCCTCCATTATCATCAAAGGTCAGTTTCCCTCTCTTCATACAATCTCAAGTAAGTTTTCCTCTCCTATCCAACAGTCTTTCATCATCAAGTAAGTTTCCCCCAATTTCTAATATCAACTCTTTCTTGTTCATTGATCCATGTGGGTTCTTTAAATTCGAATTTATGCTAGCATTAAAAATTATTCATACATGCATGTTGGTTTTCTGAGATTGAATGTGTGTTAATGTTGCATGTATGTGGATTGTTCATGTATTTTATGATTGCACTCCAACTGTTTGTTAAAATGACACAACCACTTTTGCACCTTAAGTACCACAAAATATATACCGCATTCCAACTGTTTGTTAAAATGACACATCCAATGTATATGCCCTATTATCATTTAGAATTTTGTTGGACAAACTCAGGGCCATTTAAGTTGTTATTTTTCCAAGGGGGGCCATGCTTAAATTTATTATCTCTAACTTGGAATATTTTGAACCCTGAGTGTGAATACTTGTTTTGCAGGACCTAATGGCAACCCAACAAAAAGCAAAATGAACTAAGATCGCAAGTAATCCTCCTCCCAACCGCACAATACATTCTTATTCAAGACCATGGCAACACAAGAGTTTCATGCCAAACTCCCTGCAGTCAAGAAGTTTGTGAGTGAGAAAAACTTTCAGTTGGAAGCAAATGAATTTGTTGACATCCAGGCGATGATTGTGGCTAGAGGGCAGGAAAAGCTAACCACATTCGTCACCACAACAAGCAAGTCATTAGTGGTGGAATTCTTCTCCAATGCCTCTGATTTGAAGTCCGACGACCCAGTTCCACATGATCAATTTGTGAGTTATGTGAGGGGAAAAATGGTACCCTTCACGGCCTAAGTCATCAATGAAATTTTTGGTCTGCCGAATTATCAGGACTACCGTTTTCAAGCTATGGTGGACCACAACAAAAAAGTAAACACTCATGATATCTTACGCATTTTATGCAGACTATGAACATATTGGTTTCGAAATAGGGATGGCTCTGTTAGGAAACTGCGCTCAGTGGATCTCAACCCAATTGCAAAATCATGGAGCACCTTTGTTCATCACACGCTACTATCATGTTCCAATGTGTCAGATATAAAATTTAACAGAGCATGCCTACTACTTGCCATCATAAAAGGCGACAGAATAAACGTGGGTGCACTACTAGCTGATGATCTCTGGAGGACAACAACTCTTGATCCTCCGACAAGCTACTTCCATCATGCTTCTCTGATAAGCAAACTTTGTGAGCAGGTGAGAGTGTCACCTAAACAGGGTGAAGAAATGGTGATACTTGCTACATCAATCACTGCTAAGTGGATAGAAAAACACTCCATGATTTTGGTAGACAATTCTGGTGCCCCACCAGCAGCAATGACAGCAAAGGAAAACACTGAACCACGTCACCACCCTCCACATCCATCACAGCTCTCCACCGAGGAAAGATGTGGCAGGCTGGAAACTATGATGGAATGATTGATGATTGATCAGCGAGATGGACAAGCCAGAATAGAACTAGGGATGACCAATCTATATCGAGCATTCGCTTCTTCTCAACAGACACCAGGAGGCATGTTTTATGCTGATCTATTTGCACCTCACCAGTATACTGGCGACCATAGCGGAACAGGAGCGGATGATCTAAATGAGAATCCTTGAATTACTAAACTGAGAGAAGTTTTCTTTCCTTTTTTGTTGTTGTTTGTTTTGTTTCTTTTCTTTTTCTCGTTTTCTTTGTTTTATGTTAGTCTATTTTGATTTTCTTTTCTTTATATTTTTTTTCCCTTTCACTAAATGTGTACTATGATGAAACAAATGTAATAACTTGCACTTGATCTTAAAGTTTCTGTTTGGGATTTCGAAAGTTAAATTTCATTTCTTAGATTATGTTATTGCTCAAGTTGACAAGCCTTCGCAATGCATACATTCTTGATTACTAAATGGTTGTAGAAGGCTAATATGCCATCAATTTTTCAAAAATACAATTTTAACTTTTTAGAAGCATGTTTGGCATTATTTTGATTGTTCATACTCTCTCTTATTATCCTAGCTGTGAGCTTTTGTGCCTAACCACTTAATTTCTTTGTTGTGTGATTATCCAGACATGTGTTATCCCTCTAGAACTTGCACTAATTCTTACTTACATCACTTGAAATTTATGCATACATTGAGGCAGTTTTGTTTGGTCGTTTGAGCCTTTCTAACTACCCTATGAAAATTTTACCCTTTGCTAGCCCCTTTTAGCGTTGCCTTTTTATTTCGGTTACTAGCCACATTACAAGCCAAATACCTGACTTTAAATAAATCACCTTACTTGGAGTTAGGTAGAAAAAAACTTTATTGTCTTGATAAAGTTCTAAGTTTGGGGTTGCTCATGGGATAACAACTTTTTAAGTTTGGGGCGGTGATTCTCACAAAAAGAAAAAAAAAAGAAAAAAAATTCAATTTGTGTACTTTGGTAAATAATATCTTCTTGGTCCTTTTGCCAATGTTTGAGAATCTCCAGAATGAAAAGGTGAAGAAAAAAAAATGGTAGAATAATTTGAAAATGTATGCCTAACTCCAAGTAGTAAAGCCTACTATCATAAAATGTCCTACCCTTACCTAAGCCCCATTACAACCCGAAAGTCCTCCAAAAATGTATGTGTTTACTGCATTGTGGTTGCTAACTAGAATTTTTTCAAGCCTATGGTTGCGTGATGTATGTTCTAGGATTTGAGTGATAAATTCATAACCCTTTTAAACACGTGAGAGAAATTTTGGTGAGATTGTGTGAAGAGATAGTTGAATTTGATGAATGAATGCTAAGGTGTACAAATCTTGTTGTTTTTTTATAAACAACCATAGAGAATGATGAATGTTCTGCAGTAGCAAGAACTTTGAGAATTGAGTTTGATTTGATTTGAGAAATTGAATTTAAGTGTGCTTTTAATTGTACCAAATCTGAAATTAATTGTTGCTTGGGGACAAGCAATAGATTAAGTTTGGGGTTGTGATGACTCTTCATCATATGCATATTTTCCCACTGTTTCAATCTTATTTATCTTCAATCATTAGTTAAAAAGGATTTATTTGATATATTTTGTTGATTTTGGTTCTTTGAGTTAATAAAATGTTTTGTGTTTTTATTTCATTGATTAAGTAGGAATTTTTCGTAATTTTACATTGCGTTTTGTTTTAGTGTAGTGCTGAATTTTGGTGAGAAATCAATATGACCTATGTAGAGTATTTCAGCCATATCTGGAGTTGTAGATGTCCAATTTGAGTCAAACCAAGTGAAAATGAAGGCTAAGATCCATATCTACAACTTTCATGAAGACATTAGAACCCAATTCATAATCTAAAAAGGAGAAAAATGCAATATACGTCGGACAACAGATGTTGTTCGCCAGACGCGCCTAAGGCGCATTTCCCGCCGTTCAACACTGTCCTGGCGCGCCTGATTCGCGTTTTCTGCGCTTGTGGCGTATTTCCGGACAAGTAACACTGTCCAGGCGTGCCTGGGGCGCGCGACGCGCATCAGCATTCATAAAAACACAATTTTTCACTGTTTTAAGGATCTTTTTTACTCTTGGGAAGTTGGGAGACTTGTGCCATAGCATAGAAACTCAAAGACGGCCGTTTCTAACATCATTGGAGCAGTTTTATCAAGAATCACTCTTGAATTCTTCTTGTAATTCTTCACTAATCTCTATCTCTTTTATCTTTGTCATGAGCAACTAAACCCTATTTGTTAGGGATGAGTGTAACAAGATGAAACCCTTATTTTTATGATTTGATTTCTAGTTATATTAATGAGTTTTTTGAATTATTTTTCTCATCTCTGTGCTTAATGGTTTTTATTGCTTGATCAACATTAAATTGTTCTACGATTTGTATTTTGAAATGGAAGTGGACTTTACGAATGCTGGAGATGAGAAATTCATGAATTTGTAGTCTAGACATATGTGCAGGTCATGAAACCAATTAAATTAGTTGCAAAGCAATAATTTACAAGAGAATTTCTATACCGTAATGCTTAATTCTAATCTTAAATCTACTAAGAAATTAGGGGTTACTTTGGAATTAAAGGTTTTGTCACTAAGACATTAGGGCAAGAATAATAAAGAGAATTCGGTAATAATTCAATAAAAGATTTCAATAACTATGATCAAATTAGACACCAAGGTTGGATTCAAAGTGAAACTCATCCCTGACATATTTCTCAATTTATAAAGGATCAATTTAACTATTGTTGTCAATTTTAAATATTATTTCAATCAACTTGGGAACTTTTTGTTCAATTTTAGTAACTAAATATAATTCAATAGTAAAACGCAATCCTTGAGTTCGACACTCGGCACTACCGTTTTATTATTACTTGCAACGATTCAGTACACTTGCTGAAACGCTATCACATGCGGATAAATCCGCAAGAAAAATAAATAAATTTTGCAACAAAACATAAGTAAATTTAAAAGGTTTTTCTTACGACTTTTCATGCAGAAATATATGCAGTACGATTCCTACAAATATATTCTGAGCATAATTCCGCAAGTAAATTTATATGAAATTTTGCATGGAAATTCCTTTCGTGTGAAAATCTGCAGGTAACTGTGCATCAAAAAATTTGCCTAATGTAAATCCGCATGTAAATCAATAGGCTATTGGTGAAATTTTTTATATCAAAATTTTAAGTTGTTTATTTTAATATAAATCTATTATAGAATTAAAAGTTGAATTTCAATACTCATACATAATTAATAACATGTTTACAAAAAAAAACTAAAAGATAATTAAAGCATGTCCCAAAAAAACTAAAAGTATAACCAAGCATAAAATATAACCAAATTACAAATATTAAAACAAATCCTATTAAATATGATCTATACCAAATGTCTTCATCACTACTAAATATGATCTCTACCAAATGTCATCATCACCACTATCTTGGCCACCGTTTGGGGATTTGCAATTTTATACTTTAGTGACTTTACAACCATCATCAAGTCATCCATGTTCCTTTCAATTGTCGCAGGGTACAAAAAACTCAACTTAAATCTACAACAAATAAATTAAATAACCCATCATTTACTAGGGAGGAAAAAGTGCAACAAAATTAATTTTTTAAAAATATATTTGCATTGCACCTTTTTATTTGGCCCCATTGAAGAGCCCTTGATGGTAGGTTCCATTTGATGTTAGTGTTCTTGATTTGCTTTCGCAATTTAGCATGCTTTAGATTATCAAGGAGCTAGCATCAATAAATTTCCAAAAAACCTTGCAAAACAAAAAGAGAATATCAGTCGAATGAAAGTGTTTCCTTAGCTAGCTTCAATAAATTACCAAGAAATAGAGCAAGCTTTCAAGATTGAGCACTGCAAATGGCCTTTCATTAATTTTGATTCATAAAACTTGGGTATTGTTGAAAGAAAATTGGAAATGGAGCAAGGGTAAAGAATCAGAAGACAAGGATGTATTTTCAATTCTCCACATTGCTTGATAGTCCAAAAATGAAGTCCAGACAAGAATCTACTTTTCAACCATCTGATATTTGCATAAACTAATTTTCAGCATACCCAGATATGCAAATTTGGTTTCTAATTTTATAGAAATGACATTAAACGCTTTTCCTATTAAATAGTATTCTACAAGTATCGAACAATATCATCATGTCTAATAATTAAAAGTCTAATAGTTATCTACAAGTATCGAAAGATATCATAATGTTTAATAGTTATCTCCAAGATAATGTGCCTAACATTGGTACTAGCCTTCATTTTCTCATTCCCAACAAGATCAACAGTTTTCTTATCTCCTTTCAGAAATTTTGAAGAAATTTGGCAAAAAATAGTAAGGGAACATGTCATATAAATAACCAACTAATAGGCACAAACAACGAATTCATAACAAGAAAGAATCACAAAGGTGCATACTTGCTTAACCCAGCTTGGCAAAGTAGCACTGAAAAGAAGAGTCTGAACTTTAATAACATCTTGTACCTTACCTACAAAAAACAAATACGAGTCAATTGTAATGCCAAATCATATTGCAACTTAAAAAATTTACAAACACAACTTGAGTGATGTGTAGTAGACAACACCGCACACTAGGTACGACATATGAGGTATTCATTTTTGAGGGATTGTTAGATGAATTTTAATAAATATTTAAGAGGCTATTGGAATAGCTTACTTTAACTTATCATTAAACATAAGCACTTTAGTTGATTAGCGCTTAATTAAACTCTATTTACCCAAATGCCACTTGATCTTATTCAATTGTAATATTGCTCCAAGATAACATAATTATTTCTTCCTTGATTGTAAAAACAACTTATACATAAACACTTATACAATATATTAAATAAGTGCTTAATTAACCTTCTACCCAAATGGCCCTTAGTTAAATTAAATTGCAGCATTGCTCCAAGTTATAAGAACCACATTTTATGAGGAAAAGAAAAATGATCTAGATTGACAGTGTAACACCCCGACCTTCTCACCGATCTAGATTGACAATGCAACACCTCGACCTTCTCACCCCCCTCTTTCCCGCCGTTGGAAATCTGGCGAGTTTTTGCCTTCCGTGGGATTCAAGCCCAATACCTAGGGGATAAGTACTGCCTCCACACAGTCCCACTACCAATTGAGCTAGTTGGCTCAATTGGTAGTGGGACTGTGTGGAGGCGGTACTTATCCCCTAGATACCGGGCTCGAATCCCTCAGAAGGCAAAAACTCGCCAGATTTCCAACGGTGGGAAAGAGGGGGGCGAGAAGGTCGTGAGGTAGCATCACTGGTATCAGTAATGGCCGGGGTGTTACAGACAATGAGCTACATCTTAATCCAATGTCATCGTCAATCACATATTCCATTAGAGGATTGCAATAATAAAAATCACTCACAACTCTACTTATAGGCAGAAATAATGCCAAGCTTTTTGTAGACAAATACCTCTCTAGGCATGAGTGCCTTGGGAATAACTCTGCAAGAAGAAACAATAAAATGACAAAGAAAGTGTTAATTAATGAATGAAAGAGAACAATAGAAGCATGGTTGTTACTCATTGACTATGAGTTCATGTTTTTTTCTTTTCTTTTTACTCCCAAACACACCTTTGGAGGAAAAAAAGATTTTTATTTCTTGAGATAAACAAAAACAATGATGAAAAGGAGAAAAAAAGCATAATACCCAATGACATAACGACCACCATCATAAACAGCTTGAGAAACTAAACCCATTAGACCAATGCTTCCTCCTCCATACATATATATCTTGATTATGTATATTTCATAGTTAATTAACTATAGAGGTACAAAGCAATGACAAGTGCATACTACAGAGGGGCATTGCTAGTGTACAACAACAAATTGGAAATTCAAAACCCTAAGTGAAGTTAAAATTAGCTTGAACCCAAATCTCTGACTCTAAACAACCACAAAATCAGGTGAACCAGAAAATCGAATTGAAATGTACTATGATTAATGTCACAAATTAACAAGAAAGTATCAATAGTGACAGAATCAAATACCTCAATAAATTGAAACTGAAATTGGCTTAAAAAGCTGAGAAATATTTGAGGAATGAGAAGCGCAAATCAATGTAAATGAGAAGCGCAAGCGTGAAGAATCTGTGGGAGAGAAAATGAAAATATGATAAGCAAATCCACAATTTTGAAGAATAACATAAAACCCCTAATTTTGAACATATGAAAAACCCTAGCAATGATTTGAGAACACAAATATATTACTAATAGTCTCAATCGAATAATGAATCAACTAAATCACTAAACTCTAAAAAAATGTAATTTTGCGATACTACCTTGTTGAGTTGATGATTGTTTAATGTAGTTGAAGGCCGAACAAGGAGGAATCGGTGGCTCGGTTTGCGCCTTCGTAGACCAAGGAGGGCGGTGGAGGCCTTGGTAGGAGAAGTTGAGATTTTGAGTTTAAGGTTTATCAAGGTACTGTTGATTTGAGTTTATTGGCCCTCCTTTACTTACATTATATTACACTCTCAATTATAAAGTATAAGTTCCTATTAATGAAATTTTTTACAATGTTAATGTTGAATTATCATTTTAATCATTGTTATAATCATTTTCGTCCATATCAATTTAGTCTATGTAAATTATATCTTTTATATATCTTTAGATAATAAATTATATATTTTGCATATAATTTAAACACTAACTTAATAGTTAACCATACTCAGATGTTAAACTGAATTTTATTAAAATAACTATCTGCAATGAAACAAATAAATAGCTCATGACTAATTCAATTTGTATATTGATTTTATGGTATACCTAACTAGACTTTAAATTAGTACAATAAACTAGTTACCTTTCATTGAGTCATACCCTGATTATCTTTGTTGCATCCGGTTTGTCTGCGAAAAAGGAGTCGCCACCAATTTTATTTTTATTAAAGGAAAAATTGGATCAAACCTAAAATAATGATTTTTGAACCAAAAAACTCAGATTCGGGAGTCGATTACGA
>NC_021161.2:34565990-34569848 GCF_000331145.2 Cicer arietinum
GAAAGTACTACCACTCTACAACGTCCGTTAAAACAATTACCCTATAATTAATTATATACATACTATTTATTTATTTATTTATTTATTTATTTTTACCCCAAAAAGAATAAAAAAAAATTTATTTACATTAATAAAAGAAGAAAAAATGTTTTTTTTTTATTAATTTGGTTTGACAATAGGGAAATCAAAAGTGATATCTTGAGTGACGTGGGCTTCATTTAGTATTTTCAGTAATAACTTCCTATGGGACTCAGAATTCATCAACAAAGATATCAACAAAATTCTTGTGGGGGCGGCCAAGCTTTTAAATCAGAGGATGCGGGTCAATGTCCCGTCTCTTAAATAATAGGGTGTGGGTTAGTGTATTAATTTGAAATTTAACCACTAAATATGAAATATCATGAATGCATTTAATGAATGAACATTTTTCTTCATTTTCATCTTTTTTTTTTTCCATCGACTTTTTTTTTTTCAATTTTTTTATTTCTTTCAACTCTTTATGAACATGATCCTTGATTCATGGATGAAAAATGTGCACCACTTCAAATAAATGGTGGTGATTTTCCTTTTGATCTTTAAAGAGATTTTTTCTTACATCATTGACTTGATCTTTAGTTGCCCCTGTCTTACATGTAAAGACATCATACTAGTTTTGGCCTTTTGACATTCACATATTTTGTGCCCCAACATATGATTATCATAAAAATGCATGTTGAAAAAAATAAAATAAAATTTATAACACAAGAAAGTATTGAAGGAAGGTTCAGACAATGATATTTAATGAGAAAATTTATGGTACAAAAAAAATATTCATAGGAAGAAAAGAAGATAAGGTGATCTCATATGGATAAATGACCCAATATGTTAGTATTTTTTCATAAAAAAAAAAAAAAAAAGTGTGCTAATAACTCATGCCGCAATTTCAATCATGTTTTTAACCTACTTTGGAAAATATGATTTGCTGCAATTTATATTCAAAGCCTTTCGGAATATGTTCAGCTTCGACTTTGATGTGTGTATGTAAGCTATATTCTTTAGGCATCCTTTTTTAGATTCTTAGACTAGTGATCTTCTTTCATTCTATATTTTTTGTGGCCCAAATTTTTGCTTAGATTTCCCTTTCGGGTTTTCAACCTAACGAGCTTTTTTTCTAACTTTTGCCTAGATCGTCCTTTTGGGTGTTCAACTTACCGAGTTTTCATTAATTTTTGCACCCTCATTTTTGTCAAAGGTCTTCCTTTCAGGTTTTCAACCAATCGAGTTTTTATTCATTTTTTGTACCCTAATTTTTGCCTAGGTTGCCCTTTCAGATTTTCACCCTAGCGGGTATTTATTATTATTATGATTTTGCACTCTAATTTTTGCCTAGGTCGTCCTTTTGGATTTTCAACCTAGCGGGTCTTCATTTAGATGTAATACTTTTTGAAGCATCAATGTGTGCAAGTAGTGATAAGTCTTCTTGATCCATATTGGTGTGGATCAGAGCCACATTTGAATGTATTTTTTTATTTTTATGGTATTGAGGCTCATATAGTTGGGAGTCCACTTATTTGCTAGTCCTTTTAGATATGTTAAATCTTCTTGAGCATTAATTCTTTCTTTTGAAGCTCTGAAGTTCATATGTTCTTCTTGTAAGATCTTTTGAGATAATTGTGCTTGACATGAGGCAGCCAATATTTTTCTTGAATTGAATTCAGTCGGTCAACACATATCATTACTCTTGATAAGGAGATTTTTATTTGAATGGGTCGCACTTCCTTTATTCTATATAATAAGAAATAAAGGGGTGCCCCAATTATAGTCTGATTCTCAGGGAGGGTGTCCCAGTGTTACTAGATAACTATTGGCACGAGAATTTTCTATCTATCTTTCTTCTACATTTGATAGTAAGCAGGATGGTTGTGACTTTCATTCTTGTGAGTGACTATTATTCATCATGACTTCCTTTATTCTATATAATAAGAAATAAAGGGGTGCCCCAATTATAGTCTGATTCTCAGGGAGGGTGTCCCAGTGTTACAAGATAACAATTGGCACGAGAATTTTCTATCTATCTTTCTTCTACATTTGATAGTAAGCAGGATGATTATGACTTTCATTCTTGTGAGTGACTATTCTTCATCATGACTTACTTTTAACATTGAAAATAAAACAGCTAGAACGTTAGCTAGTTGATTATATTGTTGAGGGGAGGGAAATGATAGAAAATGACTTCAAATTTTTAGACATTTGTCTAATAGGTACATATAATTGATCATCTTCTTATCCCAAATATTACCTTCTTGATTCAAGTGGTTTGTGATTAGGTCAAATCCCCATACGCTTTCAACATTTCACTTTTGATTTGTAGGCGGTGATGGCTAGAATAGTCATTGTACAAACTTCAAATTCCTCCATGTGATTGGTATTTCCAAAGTACTATTAGATAATGATAAAAATAAAACGACCTTTCTAGGGGATTAACATGTCGTTAACTGCATGTCCCAACATATTGAGGTCCATCCAAATAATGGATTTTATTTTATGGTTCTCATCCCCTTTAGTGGAATTAATAGCATGGCTGAAATTATGTAATGAAGTCTTAGCAAACTTATTTATGAATGAACTACTTCCAAATATGTACGGTACATGATTAGAATAAGAGAAAGGCATATAATGTGGGGTAATAAATGGTTAAATATATGAGCGGTAGAAAGGAAGAGACAACAAAATGCATTTAGTGATATTCATAATATTAAGGAAACAAAAGTGTGTCAATATAATAAAGTATCGTAAGACTTTATGCTTAGCAATATTATTGGTGCTTCATAATTAAAATGCACAAGAGAACTTGATAATATCTTCATTGTTGACTTTTCCCCTTGGATAAACTCATTAAATATATATCATCAATGTCTTCAACATAATGTTTAGTCGAGGTTTTTTCAACTGTCCTTAAAGGTTCATACATGATTTGATATTTTTCTTTAGATTGGTGAATATTTTTCATGATATTAAAGTAGTAAGCGATAATGATGAAAGTTCAACATAGACGATCCAACTTCTAGAGGTTCACCTGTGGCGAAAAGGAAAAAATGTATGTCCATGACTTAGAAGTAGGGGGTGCAGGATGAAGATGAATCTCATTAGTATCATGTTCAGATCTTGTAGACAAGTTACTTTAGGTAGACCTAGACTAAAGGTAAAAATTGTTAGATTTATATATACATGAGATATAGATAGGGTAGGTTTTTTTTCATATATACATGTGTCCTATATGGTTCTTTTCGTATTTGATGGTTTTTTTATTGTGAACTATTACTATGGGTGGCTCTATAGTTCTAAATGGACTCCTAGAGCACATAACTCAATTCTAAAATATTAAACCAATTAATAGGTAAACTATTAAAATGGAAATATTCTAGAAAATGTCAACTCCAGGTAAGACTGTCATGACAACCAAACAGGATGTACATCCAGAAGATTATCATTACACAGTCTCTAACTTATCTTAGGTTTGTACTCAGCCCGGGTATAGAGCTCACTCATAAGTGTGTGAGTCGTGTTAGGATAATGTATAGAAAAATAAATAAAATAAAATAAAAAATCATTACAATGTAAATAAATTAACAAGACACATATAATTATATTCACAATATAAGAAAACAAATAAAGCAATGAGGGTAATATAAATAAAATAATAAATAATTATATACAATTAATTAAATTGGGCTTGACTCTCAAAAGTCCCCAGTGGAGTCGCCAGCTGTCGTGTCGTGTCCGGTTTGTCCGCGAAAAAGGAGTCGCCACCAATTTTATTTTTATTAAAGGAAAAATTGGATAAAACCTAAACTAATGATTTTTTATCCAAAAAAATTG
>NC_021161.2:34569889-34579288 GCF_000331145.2 Cicer arietinum
ACAACGTCCATTAAAACGGTTATCCTATAATTAATTATATACATACTATTTATTTATTTATTTATTTATTTATTTATTTATTTTTACCCCAAAAAGAATAATAATAAAAAAATAAATTATTTACATTAATAAAAGAAGGGAAAATGTTTTTTTATTAATTTGGTTGACAAGGGAAAAACCTTGCTCCTACGTATCTCAGGTGCAATAGGGAAATCAAAACTCATGTAGTTCTTGGGTAGAAAATATTTATGTGTTGATCGATTTTATTATTAATTTTATTATATATATATATATATATATATATATATATCAAAATAAATTAATAACATAATGGTGATAATAATAGTAATAATGATAATAATAATAATAATAATAATAATAATAATAATAATAATAATACTAATAATAATAATAATAATAATAATAATAATAATAATAATAATAATAATAATAATAGGAGTGATGTGTTGTATATTGATTTGTGTATCGTTTTATTTTAAGAAAATACTTTTATTTCTTTTTGACTTTAACAAATTCAAAGGCAGATTCGCGAGCCGGCGGCGCATATGTTGCGCAGACCGACGACAGTACTAACAAAAAGAGTTTAAAATCTAACATGCAAGAAAGAAAACAAAATAAAGATGAGAGATCACAATCGAATGAAAATAAAAATGATCGTATTACAACCGACTTGATTTTTATTAGTTCATCCCAAAATTTAATTGCCAAACAAAAAAACAATTTTTAATGTCATATATCTATCATACAAAAACTTCAATAACAACAATAATGTCAATAAAAATAGACTGAGAGAAAATATTTACCACACTAGTTTTTTATGAGCTCGTATTTCCAATCATCTCCTCCATTTTTCTCCTCTTTTGCCTATTATATTATATTCTCTTCTATTATATTTTTTGTGCTCTCAATTTATGCTCTCCCTCTTCTACTCTTGCTGTAGACTATTTATAGACATTTTGGGTGTAGTTTACAAAAGGCAAGAGAATAATTGCCAATTGATTTCCATTAATTTGTTTCTGTCAGTTTTTTTTTTTCATTTAATTGGCCACAATTATACTGATTCTTATTATCATTGATTCATTTCTTCGGTTTCTTTTTCTATTCAATTAACCACCATTATACTGATTTTTATTACCATTGATTCATTTCTTTTCAATTTCTTTTCATTTAATTTGATCATCATTATACCGATTTTCATGACCATCAATCCATTTATTTTCGATTTCTTTTCATTCAATTATATAGCTTTATTTTATTTTATTTTTTTTAAATTTTTGAAAAGAGTTTGAACAGGAATTAGAGGCAAACAAGAACTGGAAATACCTGTGATTGTCTAAAGTTTATAACCCTAATTATTTATTTTTTATTTTTATATTTCTTCACATATATTTTTATATTTTTATGTTTATTATTATTATTATTATTATTATTATTATTTATTATTATTATTATTATTATTTCTTTTTTTAATAAAAGGTAAAAAAAATAAAAACCGGACAAAATTAGGTGTTAACAATCTCTTTGCTAATAATATTTCCACCCGATTAGAGTATCTCTTTGCAAATTGAGTATCTCTTTGCTAATAATTTTTGCACCCGATTAGAGTATGATATATGACATCATTAGAGAAAGAGTACAATAATTTGAATTCTCTCAATTTGTAAGTTATTGATATATCATAAGCTCTCTCAATCAGTCTTGCAAGTGCTTATAGCAAAATAGACAACTCAATATTAGTATAAAATTATTTTATATTGACGATGTATATCTATTAAATTTTTAAAAGAAAAAATTCTAAGTTATTTTATGATAATAGAGATAGATTATTCACAATCAACTATAATTGTTCAGATTAACTAGAAAAATATTATAATTAGGCATGTATATTTTATCAATTTTTGTTTAGAATTTTAAGTTTTACATCACTGAACTGTTTTTAATTAGTCGTATTCACTTATCCACAATTTTTTAATAACTTAACCTCACCTAAAATAACATTTACTCAATTTTTTTTTTAGAAAAAAAAAACTCATTATTCCTAAAAACCAAATGCTACATCAACCATTTTTTCCTTCCGTAGATAAATCCTCAGGAAAAATGTGAAGTTTGCTGCAGATTTATAATCACATTTAAATCTGCAGCAAACAAAAACTTTACATGTTGTTTTACTTGCAGAATCTGCCACCGCAGCATAAATATTCCTAAAATAATTGTGAGCCGCAGCAAAATCCTCAGGTAAATTATTAAACATAATAATGTTATAAAAAAAAAGGCATAATAAGATGACAACAAAATAGATTGTGGGTTTGTTTTATGTATACAATTCAATAATAATCTATGTAAGATTTTACGATTTCGAAGAGTTACCGTAGAAGAACATCATTGTTTATGAACATAAAAGGAGGATTAATAACATAAAATATTACTCTATAATTGATTGACATAAATTGAAAGTAATTATAATTGCGTAATAATGTTATAAATTTTTTTATAAAAAAAATGCATAATAAGGTGAAAACAAAATAGATTTGGGGGTTTGTTTTGTGTATTAAATTTGAGAATAATCTAGGTAAGATTTCACAATCTCAATTTATTATCGTTACCATGTTGAGATAATACAAAGAATTTGATAAAAAAAACGTTTATGACAATATTTATGAGTGATTATGTGTTTTTTCCATTGAATTTAATGAGTAATTGAATTTTCAATGTATGAAATCATTAGTGACCCCTAAGTAAAGTAATTGTGCATGAAAACAAGATTTATACACCTAAGTATAATTGATAGTGTAAAATATTACCCATAATAAAAAAAATGTATTATAAAAATATTATAGAAAAATGTAATTTTCAACGTATGAAATCATTGAATAATTGTGTATGAACGTGAAAGGAGGATTGATAACGTAAAATATTACTCATATAATTGATTGACATAAATTGAAAGTAATGAGAAATGCCTAATAATATTATAAAATAATTTATAAAAAAAAAAATGCATAATAGATAACAACAAAATTGATTTGGGGAACGCTTGTGCTATGTTTATAATTTGATAATAATCTAGGTAAGATTTCACGATTTCGAAAAGTTGCCTCAATTGTGTATGAAGGTAAAAGGAGGATTTATAACGTAACATATTACTCATATAATTGATTGACATAAATTGAAAGTAATGAGAAATACATAATAATGTTATATTTTTTTTTTTAAAATATACATAATAAGATGACAACAAAATAGATTTGGTGGTTTGTTTTATGTATACAATTTGATAATAATCTAGGTAAGATTTCACGATTTCGAAGAGTTACCGCAGAGAGATGTCGAAAAAGATGATTTTGAATTGTGAATCGGGCGAGACGGTCGAGGATGACGAAGCAGAAGTGAACCGCTGAGGGACGTTGCCACTTTTTTGGAACCGATAGGATGAGTGTGAATCGTGAATCAGTGAGACGGTCGAAGATGTGGAAGTAGAAGCTGAGCGCATATGGACGTTACCACTTTTTTGAACCGCGGAGGGACGTCAAAGAGGATCTTAGCGACAAAGTGAATACATTAAAATCGAGAAGAAGAAACTGTTGGAGGATATTAAGATGAAGGAGAAAGCGTTTAAAAAAATTAGGGATTTGAAAGGGAAAAATTATTTAGAAACTAAGTAGAGAAAAATAAGGTGAAACACAACACACAAGTAAGAACTCTCTAATAGGAGCGTACACATCAATTTTCTTGTTGAGGTGGAATATGTTTGTACACATGGCAACAATAAAGTGAGAGAGTTTGTTTTCAATATATATAATAGATAATAGATCGTACTAAAGTCAAATCTCTCTATAGAAGAAATTGCAACAATTGATGCAAACTAGTATAAAAATAACTGTGTATTTTTTAATCCCTTAAGAGTCATTTAATGATGATTATAATTTAATGATAGTTTATTTTATGATTTTGCCCTTTTTTAGGTGAATTGTTTACTAAGTTGAATGGACAAAATACAACACATTTATTAGATCGTGACTTGTATTATAAATTTATTAAATAACTTTTATTTTTAACATTCAAATAGTGAAAAATATGGCTAAAATTTTCGAGTTTACTTTTTACATGACTCTCGTTACTTTTCTCTTTCTTATTTCAACAAATGTTCACGGTAAGTCGTGTTTTCATCATTTTTAAATTTTCTTTTGTAATAGGTATACAATCTTTATACCTTTTTAGAAACATTTCTCAATATACTTTTTTTTTATTGCAGCATTTATTGAATGTGAGAAGCATGAACAATGTCCAATAGATATGTGTAAATTATATTGGCTTGTGAGGTGTTATAAGTATAAATGTAATTGTGTTAATGTGTGGGGTTATGGGGAGCCAATATGGGATAGTAAACAAAATAAATGTAAAAAAGAATGAGTTCTTGCATTAGCAAAATATCTAAGAGAAAAGAAGTATCTCATTTACTAAATAAAAGGACCATGTAGTTTTGGTTTTGTACTGTAAAGATGATGGTAATGAAATTTAATAAGGCAACACAAAATTATAATTTAGATTTTCTTTACAAGAATACGAGTGCAAAAGTATACTTTATTGTTGTAATAATTGTGTAGGTGTTAATAAAAGGTTTATTTTGGTGTGTCAACAAGCTTCAAACTGGTGTGTTTAATATACTACTACATTGTTTTTAATCGTTGGAAATTTAGGCGTTGGTATGCATACCAACAATAAAATATGGTCTATGAATTTTTTTAAAACTTAATGGAGCATATAAACGACTACTTTATGTATATACACGTCAACATAATTACACAAAGCAAAAGGCCTTATGGGCCACATAAAGGCATAACATATACGAAAGTACAATCAAAATATTTCATATCGTTGCGATTCATTAACATCCTCAATGATTCATATAATTGTTAAAGATGCTAAAAAACACAAGAAAATAGAGGATTTGAATTGTGTTTACAGTTTTAAAAACTATTTCATTTTCTTAAAAAGATTGTTCTTTATCAAAACATTCAATTTACTATTGAATAAGGTTTAGTAAAAGTAAGATTGAATCATAAAAAACTAAAAGACAATAATTAAAAGAGACTAAAGAGACATATAAATTTGTATACTGGTTATAAAAGACATATAAATTTGTACATATAAAAGACATAATTATACTATTATACTATTATTAGACTAAAGAGACATATAAAAGACAATAGTTAAAAGAGATTAAAAGACATAAATTTGTATACTACATATAAATTTTGTTGAGAAAGTTTTTTTTTTTAAAGCAAATTGTAAAAATTCCTCCACACCTTATTCACTACAAGAAAAACACTATTTTGTGGCCAACTTTATAAATATTTTGTGACCGAATAAAACCCTCACAAATTAGTGACCGAAAAAGTCCTCACAAATACAAAAATTTAAATTGGTCTTTATTTGTGGCTGAAAAAGCCCTCACAAATTCTTAAACATTTAACTGAATTTTGTGGGCTCCCAAGCCCTCACAAAATCACAAGGTAGCCACAAAATCCAGTTAAATTTTTAATAATTTTGTGAGGGGCAAGGCCGCCACAAAAGTTGCTAATCTTATGTTAATTGTACATACACACATATATTATATTATATATATGTATGGATATGGATATATATATATATAGACATGGCTTCAGTGTCGGGAGTAGGAGGATCAGGAGGTTCGGATGGATCGGGAGGAACAGGAACGGCGGCAATACGAGGAATATCCAAAACATCACGTGGTAAGAAAAAAGTTGCTAAACGTGTTGTTAATGACCCATCTCTCATGCCGATGCCGTCCATTGGTACTAGTGGTGGAGCTATTCCTCTATATCCGGAGGTCCCAGTAGAGCCTTATACCTTAGACGAAATAATGGATCCCGGATGTGTTGATTGCTACAACCGCATTGTCATCATTCCAGAAGGAGATGGGTATGTAAACTATGATTGATTAAATATTTCATTATTATTGCAATGTAAATACATTATTAATTTTATTAATTTATTTTTATATTTAATTTGCATATAAACTTTGAAGATATCTTCCTTTTAAATCATCTGCAAAGGCAATTGCTGAAGTCATACAAGAGAAATATAAAAAACCATGGTTGTCTTGGGGTGAGATAAAAGAGGATAAGACACCTCAAATTAGGGAAGTTGATCAGTTTTTACATTGTTTCAAAGTAAGTCATTAGATTAATTTATTTAATTACTATTTATTTATACATTTGATTAATTTACTGAATTACTAATTATATTTTTAATATTTTTTAAATTTCAACAAACAACAGACCAAATGCACTTGGAAAAGAGAGCATGATGCCGCAGTTTTGGCTTCATTTGACCATCGCTTTTCAAAGCGTCTCTCATCTATGTTGGCTTACGCACGTAATAAGGGGGAGGAAAAACGGCCTAATTGGATTGGTGAAAATGTTTGGACTGCTTTGTGGAGGAAATGGAACACAGATGCTTACAAACAGAAGAGAGAAAAAGCAAAGACTAATAGAGCATCTGAGAGGGGTACCAGTACTCATAAGGGAGGTTCCATGTCTGCTGGAGAAATTAAATATTATATGGTAATTTATTATTATTTATAATATATATCTATTAATTTATATTCAATTAATCATCACATTTCACCAACTTATAAACTTGACATTAATTTAATATTTTAGGAAAAGCAACTTGGATGGGATGTCACTCAGGCAGAGATACATCTCTATCTTCATGTTAATCCTGAAACAAATGGGTATACTGATGAAATATCAAAAATGATTCAGGTAATTATTATATATTAATTAGACCTATAAATTATTATATATTAATTATTAACTATTTTAATTTTTAATTTTTAATATAGGAACAACTTCAACAAATCATGAAAGAATGGGATGATCATCAAGCTACTCTTCCTCCTGCTCAGCGAGCTGGTCCAGTGCAGCGGAAACAATATGAGACCGCAAGTTTTATGCACATCAGTGGTGGCAAGTACAAAGGGCGTGTGCTGGGTGCCGGTAGTTTATCATCAACCTTTGTGAAAGGTCCAACCGGCTATATTCAGACTGAGACGTCTTCTTCTTATGCTAGTACGGATCGATCTCATCGTCCGTCGATAGATAATGATCTTGACCAGTTAAAGAAGCAATGGGCAAGTGAGCAAGAAGAAAAGACACAACAGCTGATACAAGCCGCAATTGATAAATTGAATGAGGAATGGAAACAAAAGTTTCAAGAGCAGCAGCAGCAGTTTCAACAGCAACAACAATTTCAACAACAACAATTTTCATTTTCTCCTGTATTTCATCAGCAGTTTCCGCCTCGGCCTCAATACTTGCATCAACAACCACTATTCCAGCAGCAACAAAATTACTCTCAATACTCCCAACAGCAGCAACCGCCTCCAAATTTCCAACAACAACACCAGGATCCTCCAAACTCTGCCTTCCAGCAACAACAACAGCTGCCAATGTTTCAGCAACAACAATATTTTCATAATTATCAGTATGTTCCGTCCTCTTCACATCAACTTCCTCAACCTCAACCAGATCATCAAACTGCATACCGACCAACTATGCCAACAGCTGGGTTGATCAGACCAGATTTAAATCAACCTCAACCAGCTAGGGCAGGGCTCCTCCTTCGACTAGTGGTGGTGCCATTGAAGATGAAATTCAATTTTAAACCATGATGTCTCCTCCAACACAAATTAATAATACTTTTGAGGGACTTCTTTCGTCGGGTAACATTGCAGGAAATAATGATGGTGGGAGTGGAGCTGATCAGAGGAATTATTATGAGGATTGATGTCATTTGAATAATTTCATAATTTATTTTTGGGTTGTATGAACACATATTAATTATGTTGTCCTAGTTAATTATTGCGTGTTTAATTTTGGGTTTGTAAGACATTATTTATAAATTTTGGGTTTGTAAGATATTATTTGTTAATTTTGGAATGCATGTTTTATTTAATTTTGTGGTAATTACTTTAATTATTATTAATATTATATTTTTATATATAATATTTATTTTTATTTTAATATTTAATTTTAATTTTATTTAAATTTTAAATTAATTTTGATTTATTTGTAATTTAAATTAATCTTTAATTATAATTATAATTTAAATATTTTAATTTAAATTTAATTTAAATTTTTAATTATATTAAGATTAGTTTATTATATATTAAATTTAATTTATAATGATATTATATTTTAAATTTAATTTAATTATAATTTTAATTTTAAATTTATATTTATATTAATTTATTATATATAATATATTAATACAGTATTAATTTTGAATTTAAAAAATTAATTTTTTAATATACGTAATATTTTGTGGCGACCTAAGCCCTCACAAAATATTTATTTTTTAATCTGGATAGTACTTTGTGGCGGCCTAAACCCTCACAAAGGAGGGATTTTGTGGCGGCCTGGGCCCTCACAAAGGCTGAATTTTTTAAAATCAGCCTGTCCTTTGTGGCGGCCTGTGCCCTCACAAAGACAGGTTTTTGTGGCTGCAAAGGCCCTCACAAAGGCAGCATTTTGGGGCTGCAAAGACCCTCACAAATGGCAACGTGTTTTACAAACTTTGTGGCTGCAAAAGCCCTCACAAAAGTTTGTGACCAGCTTATTTGTGGCTGCCTAAGCCCGCCACAAATAGCCCCTTTATGGCTGCTATTTGCCTTTTGTGAGGGCTTTTAGCCCTCACAAATTCCTTCTTTTCTTGTAGTGATTGTTCTTTACTTTTTTATTTATTTATTGTCGTAGTGTGACACGCCCCGTGTCCCTTATAAATGAAAATAATAATAATAATAATAATAATAATAATAATAATAATAATAATAATAATAATAATAATAATAATAATAATAATAATAATAATTAAATAATAATAATAATAATAATAATAATAATAATAATATTAATATTAATAATAAAACCTACGTTTCCCTTTTCTTTTTTCATTTCACTCTTCCCCCTTCTTCATTCTCTCTCTCAGCAACCCATCCTTCTCCATTTTTCATTTTCTTTTCTTCTTTTTTCTTCTTCTTCTTCTTCTTCTTCTTCTTCTTCTTCTTTCTCTCACTTAAAGCCACAATAAACCCATGGAAAGTGTATACACTCTCTAAGCAAGCTTCCTCATATTTTCCCAAGTTCTTGAGTATAATTTTTGGGTTAGGGTTTGTGTTCTAAGGAAGTAAAAAGCTACCCATCTCTTGAGAGTTGTTGATTGAGACTCATTGAGGTAAATGCACAACTCTAATCTTAGTATGAATTCATAGAAAAATGTAGATTTGAGTAAAAATATTATTTTGTGCTTAGAGTATATTTAAATGATGTTGATGGTTTCCTAGAGGTAGTT
>NC_021161.2:34579595-34582317 GCF_000331145.2 Cicer arietinum
CGTCATATATTTTTATACTGCTATTATTATTATTTTACTTGTTTTCTATATTAAAGTATTTATTGAAAAATTTGGGAAACACAACCTTTGAATTTTATCTCGATTTCGTCAATTATTTAATTTAACGGTCGTTGTTATATAATATGCTATTATTTTGATTTACGTATGAGCTACAATATTTAAATCTTGAATTGTTATGCGATTGAGTATGTTTTTCATGAATTACGATGAAATGATTTTAATACGTGTTTGTGTTATAATTATTAAATCGTTAATTGCGTTAGGTGCACCTAGTTACCACATGTTGATTAGGGAAAGTTAACCGTTAGATGGAGCCGCCCTTACGAGAGAGGTCATCCGTAGGAGGAGAGGGCTATCAACGAGATGTAAGCTCCCTAATTGATACGTGATGATGCGTTGCGGAATTGAGGGGAGAGGGCCATCCGTTAGATGGAGCCGCCCCTAAGGGAAAGGCCACCCTTAGGAGGAGAGGGCTATCAATGAGATAAAGCCGCCTCTTGGTTCTAAAAATTTGTATTGTTACTTGTTTGATTTTTATAATGATTTTAAGGTTGTTCATTTTGATTTCGTTTCGTTATTCACTGGATTTTTAATATTTCTGTCAAGCGATTAAACAGTTATTCGTGCCTTTTGTGTTTCCCTTCTAATTGATGGTGGTTGTTGTCTCCTCACTAAGTCTTTGTGACTTACCCCTTTATGTTGATTATTTTTTCAGATTCGCAAGCAGGTGAGTAGGAATCTATTATTAGATTCAAGTCTCAACATACTTTTTTTTTGGTAGGCCTCTTTGATCGAGGACCATTTTTGTAACATTTGTTGAGTCTTTGTAATTGCAGCTATTTTGGAGTTTAGAAAGTCTATTTAGTTTTTTTTTTTGAGAAGTGTATTAAACAATTTGATTATGTTATTTGAATTATGACTGGATTGAAAGGTGAACAGGGATTTTAATTTAGAAATAAAGTAAGTATATATATATATATATATATATATATATATATATATATATATATATATATATATATATTTTAAATGGTTAAAGAGCGATTTAGTTGTTTAATTGGTAAGTTAGTTGATAGGCTTACTAGGCTAGGAGTATAGCTTGTGCGCCGGTCACGACATTAAATTTTGGGTCGTGACATAGTGTGTCGTATTCATATTAAATAAAAGTAATCTAATAATAGTATAATATTATTTTCTTCTTTATTGTTATTATTTTAATTATTGTTTTGTTCCCTATTATATAAAATGAAACATATAAAATATGTAATTTAACTTGCTAATATAAATGACAAAATCTCTTAGATTCATCCAAAAGACTTAAAAAAAAATCTTATAAAGCATATTATTATTTTTTGAAAATTATAAAAATGAAGAAAAATATTGTAACATATACTTGACTAAGGAAAAATTTAGCGAGAAAAAGAAAATGCAAATAGCGAGTTCATGTCTAATCTCCAAACAAAATGACAAAGAGTTATTGAAAAAGAGTGAGTTTGACATGATGTATTTTTTTTTTTTACTTTCTTTCCCCTAATGTATAGCTCTTCCTTTGGACTTTGGATGTTATTCTTTAAAAATAAATTTATAATCATACGTAATCATTCAAGAACATGAATGTTTACTTTCTTTCCCATAGTGTATAAATGTTATTCTTTAAAAATGAGTTTATAACTATACGTACTAATCATTCTAGCACTTAAAAGTTATTGTTATATATCAACTATTATAATAGTAACAAATTACTAATATCTCTACATAATTTGAACTTGAAAATCAAACCTGTGACATGGAGTGGTGACGATAGTCGACGGAGGAAAGTGCAGCGGGACGATAAAATGGAGACGATGATTGTGAGGTGGAAAGCGTAGCAAGTTTCGACGAATAGAAAGTTTAAGGTGTTAGGGAGTGGGAATATAAAACGTTAAATGCACATGATTTTTATATGTTTTAAAGATGAGTTATCAATATAACCATGTTAAACAAGTTTTAAATATCTACAAAATTATCCCCACCTCATTTTATTAAGTCGTTTAGCCAATTAACCTAGTTAAACATATAATTAAATAAGTTTTAAATATTTACAAAATTGTCACCGCCTCATTTTATTGAGTCGTTTAACCAATTAACTGAGTTAAACATATAATGAGAGAGTCGTTTAATCAGGAAACCGACTTAAACATATGTAACACCCCGATTTTCAAAGCGAGGGTGTATTTTTTTTTTCAAAATAAATTAAAATAAAACAGAGAAATAAATAAGGTAATAACTTTGGATAAATAACCGAGTCATTATAATTTATAAGTAGCGGAAAAATTTCTCAAAATATGAATCCAAAATATTTACACATCAAAAAGTGGTACATGTAACCCACCAAAGATAACATGTCGAGCTGACAATATTAGTAAATGTACAGTTTTCCAGTTCAAGATAACGTAATCCAAAAAACATAAGTTCCCTCTATGTCATCCTAATCTGATAATTCTTCAAAAAAACTATAGCTATACATCCTGAGTGATCTCCACATGCCCCGTGAGATCCTCCTAACATAGCTCCAGTCAAGCATTCCCATCTAGATTCCCGTCCGTAGGGTACGAACCGGTAGGATTGTCCTGGCTCTCATCTGAGGGCAAAGCCCAGATTTCCACAATAGTTGTAAAGGGTCACCAACCGAAATTAACAATTAACACATAACATTTACGTT
>NC_021161.2:34582817-34585317 GCF_000331145.2 Cicer arietinum
ATAGCATTCATAGTAGGGATTTTAGGCAGATATTTAAGAAATCCAGGTCTTGACCATTGGAAAGCAGCCAAGAGGGTCATGAGATATTGGAAGAGAACAAGAAACTACATGCTCACATATAGGAGGTCAGACCAGTTAGAGATCACTGGGTACTCTGACTCGGATTTTGCGGGATGCCAAGACAGCTTAAGATCAACTTCAGGCTATGTCTTTCTGTTAGCTGGTGGAGCAGTTTCTTGGCGTAGTGCCAAGCAAGGTCTTACTGCTTCATCAACCATGGCAGCAGAATTCGTAGCAATTCATGAGGCATCTGACCAGGGCATTTGGCTGAGAAATTTTGTCACGGGGCTGCAAATAGTTGAAGGGATTGAAAGACCACTCAAGTTGTATTGTGACAATAGATCAGCAGTCCTGTATTCTAACAATAATAGGAGCTCAACCAAGTCAAAGCACATTGACATTAAGTTCCTAGTTGTTAAAGAGAAGGTACAAAGTGGACAGATATCCATAGAACACTTAAGGACAAACTCCATGATTGCGGATCCACTCACTAAAGGTCTACCACCCAAGGTCTTTCATGAGCATACTGCTCACATGGGTGTGCTACAGTTTGAGGAATCTTGATTTTAGTGGGAGTTTCGTCCATTATGTAATTCATGTTCTATGTTTAATTGTAAAGTACAAATACATTGTATTTGGACTTTCTGATCAGAAATAAAGTTTAAAGTATTCAGTTTTTGGTTACTTTGTACATTTAAGTTATGGTATGATCTCATTCGATAAAGTAGGACCAGTTGAAAATTGACATGCATTGACCAACTTCATGTAATTTTCATGCTACACTTTTCATAATGGGTCTATGTCATTTAGTTGTGTTAGTACGGGTGATCATTGATGGGTTTAATTATGCTTATTATGACGAAAGCCTCTTTGGTTCCATGTGCTGATATGATTAATGGACGGGACAATTTGGATTATACTCAAGATAATTATAATGACATTTTTGACGTCATAAAGTCTAACACACTCCTAAGGATACATGTGTGACCAGTGGGAGATTGTAAGATTTATGGGTCACATATGTAATTAATTAATAAAGTGTGTTAGGGTCATTATATAATTAGCCAATAAACTAGGGGTCAAATAATATATAATAGTTTATCGCTAAAGAGCATAATAGTTATGAAAATTAATAGTGTAGATACCAGGCAATTTCTAATTTAATGAGGGGCTGAATTGGAAATACTGCAATTTGGGATATAACTAATAATAGTTATATATAGGGGTAATGGTCCCCAAGGCAAACACAACAAGACTATTCAGTTTCAAAACCCTAAAGGAGAAAACTTTCTGGTTCTCTCTATCCTCATCAAGAGAGAAAGGTCTTCAGGGTGTTTTGCTGAGGAAGATCACCCAACCCATTGGCTCTATCATCATCATCCCAGGATTTCATCAATGGCAATTCCCACAGGTACGCTTCCGCCCTTGGTTATTCATCATGTAATTGGCATGGATAGTTAACAATTAATAGTCTGTTGTAGCAGCACATTGCAACTCAGGTTGTTACAAGATTAAGCCAATGTTTTTCAGTATCATCAGCTATTGCAGCTGTTAGCTAGTTCCAAGGTAAAATCCTCTTTCACTCCATGTTTTCGAGTCTTCAAACCCATTATTTGCGGTGTTTTGGGATTTTGGATTTCTTTTAAAACAAGGGAACACTCAAAATTGACTCTATTTCAACTACAAAGTCAAAGAGAAAGTGTTATTTCTTTTATTTCAAGCTACTGAAACACTAAGCCATTGTGGTTTCCCATCCATCCAACACCAACTTTAGGAAACTCGTTCATCCAACTAAAACTCTAGTTTGTAAAAGGAAAAACAGTGTTAGTTCTCCGTTAAAATCAGCATAGAAATATTTTAACCACAAGTCCAATGGTTTCCAAATATGCACTATATCATTTCTGACTACTATATCATGAGAAAAGTTATACTTCTGCTGATCATGTGAAGAAAATCCTTAGGAGTTTGACAGGCAAGTTGAGACTTACGATCACTGTCATTCAGGAAGCAAATGATCTGAATACTCTTAAACTAGAAGAATTAATTAGCTCCCTCAGATTACATGAAATTGAGCTTGAAGAAGATGAGTCCAAGAAGAAGAAAAATACTCTGGCCTTAAAATTCAAGCAAAAGAAGGTTCTAAAGGAATCATCATAATCAGAGGATAATGATTCAAATTATCAGATAATTGTAACACCCCGATTTTAAAAGCGAGGGTATATTTTTTTTTTTAAAAGAAATTAAAATAGAACAGAGAAATAAATAAGAAAATACCTTTGGATAAATATTTGAGTCATTATAATTTACAAACAGCGGAAGAGTTTCTCAAAATATGAATCCAAAGTATTTACACAACAACAAATGATATATGGAACCCATTCAAATAAGATGTCATACTGACAATATTAGTAAAGGTACAATTTTTCAGTTCAAAATAATG
>NC_021161.2:34590317-34594462 GCF_000331145.2 Cicer arietinum
ACCTTGGTAAATTTGATTCTAGATCTCAAAAATGAACATTCATTGGATACTCTACAAGATTTAAGGTTTATAGAGTGTTTAATTGGAAAACTCATATTGTGGAAGAATTCATACATGTTAAATTTGATGACAAACAACTTGACCTTGAAAAGTTAAAGCAAGATAATGATAGGGCAGGTTTGTTAGAACCAGAGGAAGTAGATGCAAACAAACCAGAAGAACTTCAAAAATTAGATGATATAGGAAAATTAGAAGAATATGATAAATCTTCAAAGGATGAATCCGATTAAGTCAGAAACAATCAAGATAAGTCAGAAGGAAGATCTGGATGAAAGTACAAGTCATCTCATCATGAAACTCTAATTATTGGAAATGCAAGTGATCCTCTAAGTACCACATTATCACTAAAAGATATCAGTTTGTTTCGCTTACTCTCATCAATTCATCCTACCTCTATTAATGAAGAATTGACAGATGATGAATGGATTTTGCAAATGGTTATATAAGTGAAGAAGTCTATGTTAAACAACTCTCAGGTTTTGAAAGTTCTAAATTTTCAAATCATGTTTTTAAACTTAGGAAGTCTCTGTATGGTCTAAAACAAGCATCTAGGGTGTGGTATGATAGATTTAGTAACTTCTTGTTTAAAAATAACTTTGAGAGAGGACAAGTAGATAATACACTTTTTAGAAAATCAATAGAAGATAACATTCTTATTATTCAAATTTATGTTGATGATATTATTTTTGGATTTACTAATGGCACTCTTTGCCAATAATTTTCTAAATTGATGCAGCTTGAATTTCAAATGAGTATGATGGGAGAACTTAAGTACTTCTTAGGGATACAAGTTCAACAAAGTCAAAAAGGTTTATACATTCATCAAACTAAATATACAAAATAGCTTCTTAGAAAGTTTAAGATGAGTGATTGCAAACCTATGGCTACACCAATGCACCCTACTTGTTCACTTAAAAAAGATGAGTTAGTCTAAAAAGTTGACCAAAAAATCTATAGAAGAATGATAGGATCCCTACTTTACCTTACCGCTGTCAAGTCTGACATCATATTTAGTGTATGTGTATGTGCAATTTTTCAAGCTGACCCTAGGGAATCACATTTAACTATTGTTAAAAGAATCCTTAGATACCAAAAAGACATTACCTACCTTACCTTGTTCTACAAGAAATCTCTTAAGTACAAACTGAGTGGATACTGTGATTCAAATTATGTTGGAGATAAACTTGAGAGAAAGAGCACTAGTGGAAACTGCATCTTTTTAGGAGACAAAACACCACTTAATTGTCAACTGTAGAGGTTGAGTACATTTCAGCAGCTGGTTGCAGTTCTCAACTACTTTTGATGATGCATCAACTTGAAGAGTACAAAATCCTAGAGTATAACATTCCTATCTTACATTCTAGAGCTAAACACATAGAGATCAAACACCACTTAATTAGGGACTTTGTTCAAAGTGAGGTATTAAACATTCAGTTTGTAGACACAGAACACCAATGGATTGACATATTCACCAAACCGTTACTTGAAGATAGGTTTGACTTCATCAAGAAAAACCTAAACCTTACCTTCATACCTGACTGATGTTGTGATAACTTCAAAGTAGTTTAGTTTTATATTAGTTTTTATATTTTCTTGTAATATATTATATTCATGTTATTCAAAAAAATAAATAAATAAACAAAATGAAGTAAACAAAAAAAATCAAAAAAAAAAAGTCTCACTTTCAAGTCTTTTTGTTTGATGACAAAAGAGGGAGAAAGATATTCGATAAAGTGGAAAGAAAATTATACTTAGACTTAGAAGGAGTCAAAGAAATATAAGGAAAAGATGTTATTAAAAATACAAGTTTTGTCATAATAAAAAAGAGGAGATTGTTGGAACCAAATTGATTTTATATTTAGAGTTTTTATGATAAAAAAATTATTTTATGAGAATAATATATTTGACTTCAAAGAGTATGAAAGAATATATGATCAAGATTTGTAGAAGATTTGATCAAGATTTATCTACAACAAAATATGAACATAATCAATCTAAAGAATTTACAATCTCAATCTAAACAAAATCGGAACATAATCAATTTGAAGAATTTACAAATGCAATCTGAACAAAATACAATTCATAATTAAACAAGGACTAAATTGAAACCAAAATTTTAACTATAAATAGATATTGACGGCTAAAGAAGAAAATCATTGAAAAGCATAAAATAGAAGTCTTAGAGTTCAAAGAGAGAAACAATTGTTCGAATGAGAAATATTTTCTGAGTATTCTTTTCTTATAGTGTGAGAGTTTTCATTATTATTGTTATCAGCTTTGTTAGAAGCAAACATTTAGAGTTCCAATCTTTTGTATGCAACCTGATAGTGGTTTTGTTCATTCTTCAATCTGAGGTTGTAAGGTTGTTAGGAGAAGACTTGACTTTTAGGGTCAAGGTGGTTAGTTCCTCAAAAGTCTGAGGTTGTCAGGTTGTTTGAGAAGATTGACTTGGAGGGTCAGGTTCTTTGTAATTCAAGGTATTTGAATTAGTGGACTAAAACCTTCTATATGACGGGATTAGATGTAGCCAAGTTAGTGGTGAACAAGGATAAATCTACATGTCAAATTATTTATGCTTTCATTACTTGCTTCCTCTAAATCCAATTGCTTCTACTCCTAGTAAGTCACCAAAACCAATCTAGTTTTTTTTAATATATTTAGTAATAAATTATGAAAAAGCTATCAACTTTGACAAACACATATATATCTTACTACTTCCAGATCAAATATTTTATTGTGTGTGTGTGCGCCAAATTTTAGAACAATCCAAGGGAATCCAACTTAACTACTATTAAAAGGGTCCTTATATACCTGAAAAGTACTATAAGTTGTCAACTTTGATAAGAGGGTTAGTAGGAAATTAAGAGGGTCCTTTGATAACAACTTAACTATTGTTCTATAAGTTGTCAACTAAGTATAGGTTAGTAGGATATTGTGATGTCGACTATGCTTGAGACAAACTTGAAAGGAAAAGCACCAGCGAAAACTGCACTTTCCTAGGTGAAAATTTGATCTTCTGGTCAAGCAAAAGACAAAACACAATTGCAATGTCAACAACAGAAGTTAAGTACATTTCAGTAGGAGGATGTAACTCTAACTACTATGGATGAAACATCAATTCGAGGACTACAAAATAATTAGGAGTATCATTCTCATATTATGTGATAATACATCTACTATTTGTCTAACTAAGAATCTTGTTCTACATTCTAAGGCTAAACAAATAGAAATAAAACATCACTCTATTAGGGACAATGTTCAAAAAAGTGTGTTAAATATCCAATTTGTAGATAATAAACATCAATGGGTTGACATATTATCTAAACCACTAGCTGAAGAAAGATTTGAATTTATTAAGAAAAATCTGAACCTAGTATTTATATCTGGTTAATGTTCTAATCAATATTTGATTGATGCTTAGATTGTTATATGCTCAATGGTGTTAACTCATTAGTCAATTGTCATTCGAATTTCTATCCTTTTTATCTGATGACCAAAGGGGCAGAAAAACATTTGAGAACAATTTAAAAATATTTGTTAACTGTTTATTGTTTTAGGGGAGAAGAAGATTCCATGTTTGGGGGAAGTATAACTGCTCTGAGTTAGGAGGCGCCATGTATGTTTGATTGTTTGCATGTTTACTTTGTTTCCATGTTTGTTTGTTGTACTTTATTTTTTGTTTAAATAAATTGTTAAGTCGTTAAGTTTTTAATACAAAAAGTTAAGTTGTTTAAGTGCCACCAGTTAAATCATTTACGAGCAACCAGAGTTAACAAATGAGGCGGAGGTATGTTGTAAGACACATAATTTCAAAGTACACTTTATGTATTTTTGTGTATTTTGGGTATTGGCTCGGAGGCTTTTTAGCCAAAGTTATTAATATTTTGGAGTTTATATGATCAAAAGATATTTTGATGCCGATTAGAATTACTCGTCGATGAATAAATTAAATTAACTGCGGTGAATCTTTTACGAAGAATTTAATGTGTTACGGGTGAAATGGTAATTTTAATAAATATGTAGATATTTGTTAAGTTATAATTAATATATATATATATATATATATATATATATATATATATATA
>NC_021161.2:34595907-34599748 GCF_000331145.2 Cicer arietinum
ACCTCGGTAAATAGTACTTTGGCCTGTGATAGGCGGTAAGTTTACGATTTACGCTTTTTCTTTAGTAAATCGTGCTGACCCGTGATAGGTGGCACCTCGGTAAACAGTATTGACCCGTGATAGGTGGTACGTTTATGATTTACGCTTTTTAGTAAATCGTGCTGACCCGTGATAGGTGGCACCTCGGTAATTGGTACTTTGGCCTGCGATAGGCGGTACAATTATGATTTACGGCCCTTCGAGGAGGATTTTGGTTTGGAATTCCGAGTCCATGCATTTTGGCATATACGCATCGCATTAGGGTGCTCGGCACACGAGTCGTGTTTGAATCAAGTTATGATTGAGTGTTATGTATTGATTTTGTGGGTAAGTGTGGTGTATGAATGTGATTGAATTAGTTTATGTATTTTTGGAAGGATAAGCAGGGAAATCGATTTCCCAATCGATTTGGGAAGTTACATGGGCTCAACTATTTTTAAAATCGATTTCCCAATCGATTTGGGAAGTTACATGGGCTCAACTATTTTTAAAATCGATTTCCCAATCGATTTGGGAAGTTACATGGGCTCAACTATCAGGGAAATCGATTTCCCAATCGATTTGGGAAGTTACAGGGGCTCAACTATTTATAAAATCGATTTCCCAATCGATTTGGGAAGTTACAGGGGCTCAACTATTTATAAAATCGATTTCCCAATCGATTTGGCCATGCAGGAATTTAGAAAAACTGACAAAAAATCGATTTGTAAATCGATTGGCACTAAGTCAGGGGCTGAGCTATGCTGTCAATTGATTGCCCAATCGATTGCCCAATCAATTGAATTAAGCCCAGAATTCAAATTTCACTAAAAACCTTCAGGAAATCGATTGGCTTAGTACAAATTCTTGTTTTGAGTTAGATAACAGATTGCTCAATTGATTTATCAATGTCTTGGTTAGTTATGTATTACTTGATGGATTGAGAACTTTATTTTGATTTCATTTTTAATTGGCAAGCATTATATGAACTTTTAGCATATGGAAAACCCTTTTAAGGTGCATGCTAAGTTGAAAGGTTATTTTGTGCATGTAAAAACTTAAATGTTATGCCTTCAGGAAATCGATTTGGAAATCGATTGGCTTAGTAGAAATTCTTATTTTGAGTTAGATAACAGATTGCTTATTGATTTATCAATGTCTTGATTGGTTATGTATTACTTGATGGATTGAGAACTTTATTTTGACTTCATTTTTATTTGGCAAGTGTTATATGAACTTTTAGCATATGGAAAACCCTTTTAATGTGCATGCTAAGTGGAAAGGTTATTTATGCATTTGAAAACGTAAATGTTATGTGTTAATAGTTAATTTCGGTTGGTGACCCTTTACAACTATTGTGGAAATCTGGGCTTTGCCCTCAGATGAGAGCCAGGACAATCCTACCGGTTCGTACCCTGCGGACGGGAATGTAGATGGAATGCTTGACTGGAGCTATGTTAGGAGGATCTCACGGGGCGCGTGGAGATCACTCAGGATATATAGCTATAGTTTTTTTGAAGAATGATCAGATTAGGATGACATAGAGGGAACTTATGTTTTTTGGATTACGTTATCTTGAACTGGAAAACTGTACATTTACTAATATTGTCAGCTCGATATGTTATCTTCGGTGGGTTACATGTACCACTTTTTGATGTGTAAATATTTTGGATTCATATTTTGAGAAATTTTTCCGCTGCTTATAAATTATAGTGACTCGGTTATTTATCCAAAGTTATTACCTTATTTATTTCTCTATTTTATTTTAATTTCTTTTGAAAAAAAAATACACCCTCGCTTTGAAAATCGGGGTGTTACATTGTGGTATCAGAGCTTTGGTTTGGTTTTCTTTAGGGGCTGTGGAGCCTTAGTTATAGATTGTAGGTCAACCTATAAGTTGGGAGTTATTATCTGATCATGCGTCGGTTTAGGGGGTTGAGTTGTCAGGTCCGCAATAATTATTATGTGTTTAGGTGGTCAGAAGCTAGTTTTGGAATTATTTGAAGTAGTATTAAGACTCTACTTGATGATGGTTTTATAGGAAAAACCATGCCGCCAAGAAGGGATGATGTTCCAAGAGCCAATGCTAATAGGGACGATCGAATGGCGGAGGCTATGAACAACATGGTTGCTTCTGTTGCTGCAAGACTGCTGCCAAGACTCAACGTGATCTTGAAAAGAGGGGAAGAGAGATCCGTGTTGCAGAGTCAAGAGGATTAGAAGACTTCCGTCGTTACAATCCTCCCAAGTTTAAGGGGGATGAAAATTCAGAGAAAGCGGATCAATGGATCCAAGAAGTGGAGAAGATCTTCGAAATGATTAACTGTTAGGCAGAAGTGAAGGTCAGCTATGCCACTTATATGCTATTAGGGGATGCTGAGTACTGATGGAGGAGTGCAAGATTGTTGATGAGATCAGCTCACGAGGAGGTGAACTGGGAATCATTCAAAAGGAAGTTTTTAGACAAATACTTCCCGATGAGTACCAGGACTAAGCTAGGTGATGACTTCCTGAAACTGCATCAGGGGAACATGATCGTGGGTGAATATGCTGCTAAGTTTGAACCGCTATCGAGATACTTCAGGTTTTTCCGTGAAGAGATTGATGAACCATTCATGTGTCGTCGGTTCCAAGACAGACTAAAGTATGAGATTCAAGACTCCGTCTTACCCTTGGGAATTCAACGTTTCCAAGCGCTTGCAGAAAAATGTAGAGAAATGGAGGATATGAAAAATAAGAGGGCTAGCCGAGGAGGGAATTTTAATACAGGAGGCCCTAGTCGGGTGAATTATCAGAACAAGGGAAAGCAAGTTGCTAAACATTATAATCGACCACCGAATAACAATTGTGGGCAGAATCGCCCAGGGAACCAGAATTTCGGAAGACAATTGGGACAAGTGCTTCGATGTTTCCGATGTGGGGAGGAGGGACATTATGCTAGTGCTTTTACCTCTAATGTCCTCACGTGTTACAATTGTCGGAAGCCAGGGCACATGGCAAGGGATTGCACGGCTCCAAAGGTGGAACCAGTTGTGAATGTAACTAGGGCTACTCGTCCTATCGCTAGAGAACACGTTTATTGCGTGAGTGCTGAAGCTGGAAATCCATCTGGCAATCTGATTCAACGTGACTGTGAGATTGCAGGTAACACTCTAACTGCACTTTTTGATTCGGGGGCAACCCATTCCTTCATTGCTATGGATTGTGTGAATCGTTTGAAGTTATCTGTGTCGCCTCTACCTTTTGATTTGGTTGTTTCTACATCTGCTAAGACTTTGACAGTAAATTCTGCATGTTTACATTGTCAAGTAACTATACAAAATAGAGATTTCTTGATTAATTTGATTTGTTTACCTCTACAATCACTCGAGGTCATTCTCGGTATGGATTGGATGTCGTATCATTACGTGATCTTGGATTGTGCTCGTAAATTGGTTCTTTTCCCCGAACCAGGAATTGTTAAGTATCTAGCTACTAACAAACTCCGAGTGTCGCTAAGAGAAGGGACTCATGAGTTTTTGTCTCTGGCTAATGTGGAGGCAAAGATAAATGTGAACATAGAAGATGTGATGCTTGTCAATGAATACCGGGACGTATTTCCAACGGAAATTCCAGGATTGCCACCGGTAAGAGAAGTGGAATTTTTCATTGATTTGCACCCAGGAACGGGACCAATTTCAATGGCACCGTATCGAATGTCGCCATTGGAATTAAATGAGCTCAAAAGCCAAATTGAAGACTTGTTGGAGAGGAAATTTATAAGACCAAGTGTATCACCGTGGGGAGCTCCAGTTTTGCTAGTTAAGAAGAAGGACGAAAGCTC
>NC_021161.2:34601178-34602614 GCF_000331145.2 Cicer arietinum
AATCAGTCCTTGGAAGATCTGTTGAGAGCATGTGTATTAGATGATAGGGGAAGTTGGGATGATGTACTTCCGTTGATTGAGTTCACCTACAACAATAGTTTCCACGCAAGTATTGGAATGGCACCATATGAGGCTTTATATGGGCGCAAGTGTCAAACGCCCTTGTGTTGGTATAAGGACGGTGAAAGTATGATTGTCGGACCGGAGATGGTGCAACAGACTAAAGCTAAGGTAAGAAAGATCAAGGAGAAAATGAAGACTTCACAGGATCGTCAGAAGAGTTACGCGGACAAGCGTCGCAAACTTTTAGAATTCGAACAGGGTGACCATGTATTTCTGAGAGTCACACCTACTACTGGAGTAGGTAGAGCCTTGAAATCGAAGAAGTTGACTCCGAAATTCATTGGACCATATCAGATTTCTGCACGAATTGGGCCGGTTGCTTATCGGATTGCATTACCTCCGATACTGTCCAATATCCATGACGTGTTTCATGTGTCGCAGTTGAGGAAATATCTCGCAGATCCATCTCACGTGATCGAACCAGACACAATCCAGCTAAAGGATAACCTGTCGTTCGAAGTACCACCCGTGAGAATTGATGACAGGAAGATTAAGCGGTTGAGGACCAAGGATGTTTCGTTAGTCAAGGTGATCTGGAACCCAATTACTGGACAATTTTGTAAATATATGAAACACTATTAACACTATTAACACGGTTACATTGACAACCGACTTAAGAAATACGGTAAAATATTTATGCCATTTAATAAAACGAGGTGGTGGCAATTTTGTAAATATTTATGCCATTTAATAAAATGAGGCGGTGGCAATTTTGTAAATATTTAACAGGTGTCTAACGCGGGTATATTAATAACCGACTTAAGGATAAAACGTAAAATGAGGCGGTGGCAATTTTGTAAATATTTATGCCATTTAATAAAATGAAGCAATGACAATTTTGTAAATATTTAACACACTTGTCTAACGCGGGTATATTAATAACCGACTTAAGGATAAAACCTAAAATGAGGCGGTGGCAATTTTGTAAATATTTATGCCATTTAATAAATGAGGCGGTGGCAATTTTGTAAATATTTAAAACTTGTTTAATGCGGTTGTATGGATAACCGAGTTAAGGAAGGTTAAAAAAAAAATAAAAGATGTCGTGTATTTAGCGTTTTATCTTCCCGCTCCCATAACATTGCGTTCTAAACCTCTTTCTTCCATTCGTAACTTTTGTATCGTGAAACACCTACAACTTGGATTCAACTTTACAACCGTTGCCGTTTTATCGTTATCACTTCATCAAGACAGGTTTGATTCTCAAATTAAATTACATATTTTACATATTTCATTTTTTAGAATTTGTATGTGGACATAATAGGGAGCAAAACACTAGTATTTTATATAGAAAGGGTATAGATAGTAAGGTG
>NC_021161.2:34603114-34604717 GCF_000331145.2 Cicer arietinum
TTACCATATCCTTAAGAGTCCTGTTTCGTCTTTCAGCTACACCATTCATGTTGGGTGACCCCGTCATAGTGTATTGTGGGACGATCCCACATTCCTCTAGGTATTTGGCAAATGGTCCCGGACGTTGTTCGCCTGAACCGTCATATCTGCCGTAGTATTCACCACCACGATCAGATTTGACCTTTTTAATTCTTTTATTAAGTTGATTCTCAACTTCTGCCTTAAAGGATTTGAACACGTCTATTGATTGGGACTTTTCGTGAATTAGGTAAAGGTAGGCATATCTAGAGTAATCGTCTATGAATGATATAAAATATTGTTGACCATTCCAAGAAGGAGTTGGAAATGGCCCACAGATGTCCGTATGTATCAATTCTAAGACGTCTGTAGCTCTATATGCGCCTAATTTCTTATCTTTAGTCTGTTTTCCTTTAATGCATGCTACACAAACGTTAAGGTCTGTGAAGTCAATGGAATCTAAAATTCCATCTGACACAAGTCGTTCAACTCTATTTTTAGAGATGTGACCTAGACGTTTGTGCCAAAGCACTCCTGAATTGAAATTGTCAATTTTCCGCTTAGTACCACGTGATTCCACATTCAAGGTTTCATTATAGTTAGCCACAGTTTCCAACAAATAAAGATTATCATAACCAGAAAGTAAACCGGTTCCAACAACATTCGAATTTAAAGACAAAGTAAATTCTTTATTCCCGAATGAACAATAATATCCTGATTTGTCCAAATAAGAAATAGAGATCAAATTCCGTCTAAATGACGGTACAACAAAAGTGTCTTTTAAATCCAAATAATGACCGGAACTTAATAATAATCTAAATTTTCCTATGGCTTCAACTTCTACCTTCTTCCCATCTCCTACATAGATGCATCTTTCAGTATCACTAGGCTTTCGGAAGTTCAGGCAACCCTGCATTGAAACACTGATGTTAGTAGTTGCACCAGAGTCTAACCACCAAGTGTTTCCAGGTACTGAAGCTAAATTAACCTCAGAACAGACCAAAGACAGAATCATACCTTTCTTAACACGCCAAGCGTGATATTTGGCACAATCCTTCTTCACGTGTCCAGAACTCCTGCAGAAGAAGCAGTTGTTATCCTTAGTCTGCTTCTTTTGTTCTGGACCCTTAGTAGCAGCTTTGTTCTTGGGCTCCTCAATTCTTGGGCTCCTGCTTCTTTTGTTCTGGACCCTTAGCAGCAGCTTTGTTATTGAGATACCCAAACCTCAATTCTTTTCACCCATACCAACTTAGTAAAGTGAGCACTTTCAGTCCCATCTTGCTTCAGCCTATCCTTTTCTTGCACACATAATGAAATGAGCTCATTAAGAGTCCATTTCTCCTTTTGACAACTATAAGTCACCTTAAACTGACTGAATTGCGAAGGAAGAGACAACAAAACTAAATGAATGAGTAAGTCATCTGACAACTCAAGCTTTAGTCCTTTAAGCTTAGAAGCAATGTTGGACATCGTCATAATGTGCTCTCTTATATTTCCCTTGCCTTGATACTTCATGGAAATTAAATTCTGAAAGAACTTGTTTGTTTCAGCCTTATCACTTTTTACAAAGCATTTTTCCATCTCA